>NC_133801.1:17525369-17635369 GCF_043250625.1 Sebastes fasciatus
CACCCTCACTTATGGGGTCTCCAGCTTTTCTGAAAGGTCTTACCATGTCCATGACTTTAAGGTTGCCGTAGGAGAAGGCGATGGCGTTGGGTGGAGTGGCTACGGGCAGCATGAAAGCCAGCGAGGCAGAGATGGTGCAGGGAAACATGACGTAAAGTGGGTGTATCTTGATGGCGGTGGCCTGGATGAAAAAATTAAAAAGGACATTCACACACATGCTAAACAGGCAAATCTTTCAGGGCCCCGGCGTGGAGGATGCCATGATGATGGGGGAAACAGCTAGCCCGTCTAACCTCCCAACACAGCTCAATAATTAACATGTTTCTCATTTGTTTAACCCGTATATAAACAGAAATTTAAGAAACTATTTGCGGTTTTACAGTTTATTTGTCCTCCTCCAAAATATCAAACTATTCCTTTAGAGATTGAGAGAGTATGATGTCCTGTCTCACCATAGAGGCCAGTATTGGCAGAAAGAGCGTGGTGGTGGCGGTGTTGCTGGAACATTCGGTGAACATGGCCACCAGCAGACACAGCAGGATGCAGATGGCAAAAGGAGGGATGCTCTGCAGCGGTATTAGACTCTCTCCCAGCCACAAGGAAAGTCCAGATTTCTTAATGCGAGGTGGGAAAAGTCACATCAGCGTCCAAACATTTATAGAAAGGATTACATTCAGAAAGATGTGGACTTGATGATCAACGGTTTACCTCACTTCCGTGTGCCAATGCAAAACCTCCTCCCAGAAGCAAAAGGATGTTCCAAGGCATCTTTTCATGGACGATGTCCCAACTAAGAAGAGGTGAAGGGGCCTCAGCAGGGGCCCCTTTTAGAACGAGAACTGACAGTTTATTTTCAACTATTGGTTAGGACAGTCATAAATAATGATGCATCTAAACTAACTATGGAAAAAAACTAGCTTTTATAGTGTACAGATAAGATTCTGTGATCATAAATGTGCTCCGTAAAGACAAAAAGAAAATGTGATAAACAGGTAAGCCGTCAAAATCCTAATTAAAATATGGTGTTGTAACTGGAGTCATTCTTTTAAACTCATTTTTTTTCTCTTTTCCAAGGTGAGAAATGGACTTTGGCACCTCAAAGTCTGCCTCATGCCATTTAAACCAAGTGTGTGTTAATCATTGTGTCATTCTTCTGTGTACAAAACACACTGCTTTTCCACTTTTTGACGAGTACCAAAGAACATATAGGCAGGAGCAGGACACGCTTAACTTAAGTTACCAAGGGAGGGGAAAAAAATATTCATTGATACAGGAGTAATTTGTCTAAAGGAACAGCACAGCACGTACTTTTGTACAGGCTTGACCTTGGGGCTATCAGGCTACAACTCAGGAAGGAGTTGGGCTAACGTTTATTAGAAAGCACTGAATCAGCGACATGAGTTGTCACGGCCAGTAAAAGTTATAGACTGTATCTTTGTCTGTTATAGTACACAAATAGAGGATGCTTATAAAACTGCACTCCTATCTTCATGTGACAGACTTAATATGCCCCAAACATGAAATGTGATGCAACAGTGAATGAGCTCTTCCTATTGTGCTGTCCAGACGTGCACAGGTAGAGCTGGAAAGAGATCAAGTTCCTGCCTTCTTGCCTCAACAAATAGTCTTAAAACCTGCTGATTTATGTATTTTTCATCACGATTTTATCAATGTTGCTCAACGAATGACAACATGAATACGAAAATAGATATACCACTTAAAATGGGCATCACAGTCTTATGAGTTTTAAAATGCAAGTAAACCCTTTTATGTTTTAATTTTCTGAATCTCAAAATGTGAGCCTCAAAAAGGTGCAGTCAAATTGTTTATACACCTTTTTATAATCAGATACGTATCCCAATTGACCTGTTGCACAAACAAAATTATAGGGAAACTGTCAGCTGACCTACCATCCTCGGACTTCCCGCAGCATCCGGGCAAATTGGACGGGATGCAGAAGAAGAGTGCTGACATTAATATGGCCACGGTGCCATCTGTGACGTACCTGACGAGAATACACATTTGAAATATCTGCATTTGTGTGATGTATTAACATTACAAAAAAACTCAAGCTACTAATTTGAGGCAAGCATAGTGATTAAATGACAAAGATAGAACGGCTATAGGCTGGCTAACACTCACTGGCCATTCCCTGATAAACTGTTCACCTCTTCACTTTGTCACTGAGGAGTCATGAAAAGCTGTGCGACAATCAGTTATTATACTCACGGTTTGTCTTTGTTGAAGAACACGGTGGCCCAGCCGGGTATGAACCCAGGCTCCCTAGTGAACCACAGAAGAACCAGCAACGTGAAGATAATCAGCACACAGCCCTCAGCGAAGCTCATCCTGCCCAACTTTCTGTACTCATCTTTGATCACCTGGTACGCCTCTCTGTCACAGTCTTTCTTTGTGCCACATCCAAAGGACTTTCTCAAGCTGGAATAACACAATGTGATGATAAATAACTCTTGTTTTTATTATCTGGATGCTTTGGTTGTAAACATAAGATATCAATCAGAGCAGAGATGACTCCAGTCCATGAAACTTACTCGAAGCCCAAAAACATAAACTGCAGCCACAACCAAGACAAGGCGAGCATCAGCACCATGTTGGGGAATGAGAAGCCAAACCAGCTTGCAAAATTGATCACGCCTCCATTACCTGGGAAAAGTCTGTTGATGACAAAAAGAAAACATTGAGATCAGATGTTACTCTTGTTGTTATGACAGTCACTTATCAGTTAGTAGTGTAACCTTTAATTTTAGTGGGAAGAAGTCAATCTGGCCCACCAGACTACAAGTGAAGAGGATTATATAACTGGTTATCTTGGTTGGTTTCCATAGAATGAGTCTAGTCCTGAAGTCAACAATCTTTGATGATTCTCTTTAACGAAAACCGGTTAAGTCAAAGACCAAAAGAATCGGCAACCAAGGAATGTGTGTGTTGTTTATTGCAGATCGTACTCATCAATCTGGCCCTTCAGGATGACATTGGGTGTGGTTCCAGTGAGAGTAGCCGTCCCACCGATGCTGGCAGCGTAACAAACACTTAGGCTCAAGCCTTTTGTCAGTTTCATATACTTCTGCTCCCTTTCAAGTCTGCGCTGCTCCGCCTCTGGACTCCTGTCACAAACCGCTGCGGGCACAGAGCCGAGACATTCAAATAGCACTTGAAAAGACATCGTCATTGCTGTGTCTTGAATGTGACATGAATTTACAGTTTGGGTTTCTAGATTTGGTAATTGTTTAACTCAGTGACGACGAAGTTGCTATTGGATTTCAAGAGTTCTGTGAAAGTTTAGTTTGACTCAGATTTTCACAAAGGCAGCAGGTAATTTTTGCAGAAATCTTGGGTGATTTCACCAAACTGCTTGACAAATAAAAACTGTATAAACAGGGCCAGCACTTTTCATAAGATTAAGATTTGTATTTAAAACCTCATACAGACCACAGCAAAAATATATCTGGCCTGTACTGTGGCAGTTCTATTCCTATACTACTATGTTCTGTTGAATAATTTTGACTTTTTACTGTTATTTCAAAAGACAAAGTTAAAAAACCTACTTGATATAACGTAATTTTCCTTCATTTCGTTCATGTCGTCGTGGTCATCTTTATCTGCAAAACACCATTAAAACAACAACAGTAAAAAATAGCAACCAAAAAGTTAAGAAATATTCTCTTTATCAAGTAAAACGTAAAGTTTATAGAACAAAAAAGTCACACACACCCATGTTGATGGTGCCGTCCCTTGGTTTGAGCTCTTTGCTCTGTTTGGCATCACCCAACTCGAATGCCTGGTTATCCTGACCATCCTTTGCAGCCGACTGGTTATAATCCCTCTCTTCGGCGTTGGCCTCTGTGTCACACAGCTGCTGCAGCACAGCGTTGGCGATGGGCAGCATCATGGCTGTGGAGGCCGTGTTACTGATCCACATGGACAGAAAGGCTGTGGTGCTCATGAAACCGATCATCAGGCTGGAGAGGACGCACAATAAATGATTAGATGAAAAGGTGAAGAAAGCATGTGAAGAGACAAAATAAATGATATGACTACATACATGACGTGGCCAAAAGTATGTCTAAGTAAAGGATAATGTTTCTTACAGAGATGGCTTCACCCCAACAATAAGCAGCACTTTAAGGGCGATCCTCCTGTGCAGGTTCCAGTGCTCGACAGCGATGGCCACCAGCAGCCCACCAATAAAGAGCATGTTGGAGTCTTTCAGGTACTGGATACAAACCTGGATAAGGGAAGAAAAAAAAGTAAGGAAATCCAAATCCCTGCCAAATTAATTCCAAGAAATGGTTTATTACAATGTGTTCATACAGATGGAAATACCTCGCCTGATTCCATGATGCCCATCATGGGGAAGAGAATGACGGGCAGCAGCGCCGTCACAGCCAGAGGGATACACTCCGTACACCAGTACAGCGCCATGAGGATTATTACAAAGCCACATTTTGCCTCCTGTAATGACAGACAAGGACAGTGTTGCTTAACAGCTTTAATACACAGTATATACTGTATGTTACACATAAATGGTCTCGTGCACTTGGCACGTGTGTACAAGTGATGGCTACTTGAGAATGAGAGACACATGTTAAAGCTTGTAAAGGAACTACAACACACCATAAACTTCTTAACCTTGGCATAAACTACTATAGTTCAGTTAGCGTAGTTAACCATTCTCCGTTAACTACAGTCAACATTTTGAGTAAATTCTTTTCTTCTTTTCATTTTTAGCTTGTTTTTATTTTCTAATCTTTAACGTTTTTATAACTGTTTTAATTATGTCTTAATGTTCTTTTGCACTTTGTCGCAATGTTCTTGAATTTTTATGTAAAGCACTTTGAATTGACCCGTTTCTGAAATGTGCTATACAAATAAAGCTGCCTTGCCTTTAACTAGAAGAGGCTACCTTTTGTGTGCTTCCTGTTAAACTTTGCAGTTCAAACATTTGCAGTCAGTCATAAAAATGACATCATACATTTCTTAGTAGTTGTCTGGAACCAAACCAAACATCAAAATAACTGCTGCTCGATTTGTTTTCTTTAGCATGACAAAAGTCAAAGCCTAAGGAAAAGTCATGAGTTCTTCGATGTTATGATAATTCCTTGTGTTTAATTGCTAGTTTTGCTGTAAAATGCTCATCTCCTTTAAAATGAATGAATTGTGACGAGCTGAAAAGGAACAGAGGTTGTGGTCTTTGATTTAATGGGAATGATTGAGCACCTGAACATGATCCCACTTTTCAATTTATCATAGTCAAAGATTACGTGGGTAAGAGGGTCACTGGCGGAGGCCTCTCCTGGACATGTTGCAGTTAAGAAGACGATGTAGGGCGCCTGGGTTAGCTCAGTTGGTAGAGCGGGCGTCCATGTATTAAGGCTTGGTCCTGACCGCGGCGGCCCGGGTTCGAATCCGGCCTGTGGCCCTTTCCGCATCCACTCTCTCTCTCCCCCCTCTCAAGACTCTATCCACTGTCCTGTCAATAAAAAATGGAAAATGTCCCCAAAAAAATAACTTGAAGAAAAAAAAAAGAAGACGATGTAAAGCAGCGAATCCTTTCGGATTATCATTTTCATTTTGTTGGAGTGGTTTCACAAAATTTGCCTACAGAGTTGGATATGGTACTATTGGAACTCGGTCTCTCTCAAATATACTTTGTGGATTGAAGAATTTAATTGGAAAAAAATAAACAAGACAGGACAGAAATTAGATTTTCATTTGATTCAAAAGACCAAGTATAATCAGTTTCTGAGTGAAATTCTATTAATACAACCTCCGTAGTGAATTGCATGTTAGTATGTATTAGAAAACACTGTATAATGTAGTGTTCTAGTACATCAATCACAGATTCAATCAAAGATTCAAGCTTTAGTCACCGTTGTCTCCAGCATCACCAACATATCATGAGTAACCCCCTCCTGTATACTTCACTGGCTGTCTAAGACTTATTTAATTAGCCTCTGCTCTTCGCTCTCCTGGCTCTTCAGTAGGTAGAGCGACTTTTTCCAATCACTTTCATTACTACAGTCATAGTCAGCCCTTTTTGGCCTCATTAACATCTAAACATATCTCCATTTCAAATAACACCTTTCTCCAATATCATCCTCTACCACCAAGGCAATCTCTCCTACCACTTCCCTTATGCATCATGTATTGTAATTTTTTACGACAGAGTTTTATTACATAAAAGGTCAGGGCACTGTGACAATTTTGTAAGGGCAATTCCTCTGAACATGCACAATGTAATCATGTTAACTTCCCTTGATCATGCATAATGTAATTGTGTTAACTTCCCCTCCGTTTGATCATGCTGAATCCTGTACAATGTAACCATGGACTGAATTAATCTTGGCCTGATTGCCTAAACTGAGGCATTATTACCTACCTGGATATCATCAGAAGATGATCAGAAGGCTAATGAGCCCTTTTGAACAAAGACATGCAAGATACTAACTAAGAAGCAACCAGAGGGGGATGACCAAGCCAAGGTATAAAGAGAGAGAGCAGCTTCCCATCGGGGTGCACATTTCAACCAAACCCTTGTCCTGTGTACCATGCTCTGAGCATTAAAAGCGTGCCGATACTGTAAGAGGTTTTTGTCTCGTTCCTCGTCAGTGTGGGATTACAAAATTGCCACAACTATTTTAAACTTAAAAAACATTGTTGCAGCAGAGTATATGTTGCTAAAATATTAGTAAAGGAATATCTGAGGTTATGGTGAACTGGACCTTTGCAGTGAAAATCAATATTATCGGCAAGAGTTGAAGGTTGAGCATAATAATGAACCGGCTTCTACACTCAGGACTCCTTAAAAGAGGCAGGTGTGTGCATACTGGTAAGCAAGCGGCCACCTGAGCACTGCTGTGGTGGAGTTTACTTGAAGGCAGAAAGGCTTTGTCGGTTTCCTGTGCCAAAAACTAATCTGTGGCCTTTAGGGAGACTCTGGTTGAAGATTTGGTTGCTCATGTTGGTGATCGAACTTGCCGTCAATCTGGAGCCGAGTGGTGTTTTGTTGGGCATCTACAGTATGGTATTCATGTTTTGGCCATAATGATACATGAGGTAGTTCATAAGTGGTTTAGGTATCAGAACACCTTTGGCCAAAGATCAGAGATGATATAATATACCTGGAAAGTCCTATCATCAGATCTGTTCTTTGATGTTTGACCTGTGGCTGTATGTTTTGGTAAATGGTGGGACAGATCTAATCTAAATTAGTTCTGATGAGCTACCACATAGAGGCGTGATTAACGGTTGTTGGAAGAAATCTGTGCTCTTCAAACAAATATCTGCCATATTGAGCTAATTCAACTCAAATAGCAATAATACTACAACACAAGTGATTTTGTTTACTCCATCTCCAGCAGGGCTTCCAATCAGTAGCTTCACAGATGACGAAAAAACTGCAACATGTGGTAGCACTGATGGAGAGAAAAAGTTGCACCCTGCCTTTAAATTGCACATATTGTACAATATTTTGCATTTGGAAGCCACACTTGCTTTGATTTGAAGGAATGTGAGCTGCACTTAACTGGCTTTCTAGCCAACCTTGCTGCGGCGAAAATGTGTGAAACATATACTTAAACCTATAGACATACATACATGTTCAGCAACATTTTAGGGCTTAAAACTAGTAGTAAGTGCTGGCTTAATGTGTGTATTGTATAGCTTTGGACTAATATACATTATGCAATTAGACAAGCAATCCCTATTCAGCAGGGCTGAAGTCTAAAATATGTCCGCAGATATGTACGACAGAAAAACACGCATACACATGTTCGTTTTCTTACCGGGGTCGGGACGATCAAGGGCAGAGGCAGAAGTAAAAGAGGTGTTAGGACTATCACAATGTAGTTCCTATACCTCCACAGCCATGTAAGAAAGCCAGCCATGATCCACAAGGTGGGATGGACATCCAAAGTATTGAAGAAACAGAGAAAAAACAATAATTAGTGACACCACCGTACTAATCTAAGAGGCAGTAACAGACAATGTCACAGTATATATAGCGGTATATACAGTATGTCACGCTGAAAGAAGATTAAAAATTAACTTTAGAGTGAGGGGCCTGCATGTGTTTCCATGTGTTTAGAGGAGGTAGATAAGGTAGCAATCATCTACGGTAGTAAGATGCCACAGCTGCTTTGTCTGTCAGGTGGGAAAGAGAAAAGAAATATTTGTGGTTGGTGATTAATAACTGGTTGCATGACACATTGCACAAATTCATGAAATGGCATGTCATGTCATAAGATGTTTAACCCCAACATAAACCAAATAAAATCTTAAACCCTGAATATGGAATTACAAAGTGATGAGTGTGTGTTATTCATGTCACGCCAATCTATAAAAAACAAAGTTCCATTAGATAGCAGGGTTAATGGCCCTGTAAAAAAGTTGTGTGGGCGTTAACTTAGAAAACGCAATGTTGTGATTCCAATGAAACGCCTGCAAGAGGCTGAAATGTAGACAAACCAGATCATCCTCCCACTGTGTTCTCATGTGTGAAATGTGAAAAGGTTTCAGAAGAGAGAGGGATGATTGATGTTTTATTGCTTGAGGCAACCATGAGTTTGTATTGAATTACGGCCAAAGACCTCAACAGTTACTGCACAAGGACAAATACTTTCACAATTAAAACAACAACAACAACAACAACAACAACAACAACAACAACAACAACAACAATTAAACAATTTGGAGTTTAAGTTTGCACTTATATTTGGACATGTTCCTCTTAGAGATTCAGAAAAAGTTATAACTAATTTTAAAAAATGTGTAAATGTGACTAAAACAAGTGTGGGTCAGAGGATCAGAGAGTTTGATGTAAATAAGAAATGAGAATGAGACAATACACAGACATATCACATAAAAGGTTTGCCTGTATAAACTTTTATGACGGATCATTTATACAGTATATATCATCAACTATAACTAACGATGATGATAATACTGTACTTTGGATCAAGTTTAATTATTTCTCTAGTGCATCCTTCACATGATGTATTGTGCACATTATTTTAAATATCTTACATGCAAGCTAAGGAAAAAAAATGTTTCACACATCGCCTTTGAGGAGGAGAGAGTTACTGTTTATCTAAGCAGATTCTTAGATCTATGTAGACTCTTAAATTGCTCATTAAAAAACTAATTTGTGTAGTAGGTGTTGGATTATTAAACACAAAAGAAAATAGACCATTTACTAACGCAGTTAATAATAACTCCAGCACTAAAAAACAAAACTCATGCCAAGAACCACAATGTACTGCTTTCATGACCACAGCAGAAGGGTGTGTTCAGGTTAGTAATTCAAGTGACACTGGATTCTGGGGAGTAGAAAGAAGAACAATTAGCCTTTAAAGTTACTCAGTATCAAGCCTCAAGGTATATAGAGCTAGTTTTGCTGTAGCCTGCCAAATATACTATCCTCCAATAAAATTAATTAAAATAACAGTTTAAATTAATTTGACCTTTGAAGAATACTGAAGGCGTAGTTTCTGTATAGTTTCAAGTAAGGTGAGAAAGTTTTGAAGCAGTAGTTTTGCTGGAGTTTTACCATCGCTACACCTCAGAGCACTTGACTCCCACGTTTATGTACATTCAAGTGTCTGAACAGCAAGGACTTAACACCTGTACTCCCAATTTGTGACATGCAGTGGTGGAAGAAGTACTCAGAACTTGTACTTCAGTAAAAGTAGCGAAACTACCATGTAGAAATACTCTGTTGTAATTAAGAGTCCCACACTCAAAATCCTACTTAAGTAAAAGTACAAAAGTATTAGCATCTAAATATATATAAAGAACCAAACGTAAAATAACTCATTATGCAGAACAATGTATGTTATTGGATTATACTTATTGATGCATTAATGTGTTCATCACTTTAACGTTGCAGCTGGTAAAGGTGGAGCTCATTTTAATGACTTTATAAACTGCTGGGTAGTTTAATCTATAATAATACATCAGAATGTCTTAGTTGATTTATATTTTGGATTAATAATCTGAATCTGCAAAGTAACTAAAGCTGTCGGATAAATGTAGTGGAGTAATAAGTATAATATTCCCCTCTGGGATGTAGTAGAGTAGAAGTATAGTAGCAGTAGCGGAAAGCAGCAGTAGCAGAAAATGGAAACACTCAAGTACAAGTACCTCAAAATTGTACTTAAGTACAGTACTTGACTAAATGTACTTAGTTACTTTCTACCACTGAGTACATGTTAGTGTTTTTCAAAAGCATTATTTACTGCTCCTGTTGGAATAAAATAATTGTTAAATATTTAACTGCAATGTATTAAGTGGTGTTTTTGATACCTTCACTTTTTACATTAAATCATACTGGGATGTTTGCTGAAGTTGACTGAATCTTTAAATAAATTCACAAAATTGACTATCAAAACATAATGTCTTGTCATGTCTGTCCTGCTATTCCTGTCCATTGCACTATGTGCATGATATTTATCAAGTTATACACATTTTATATGCTTTATTCTATTTCTAGGGTGTCTTTTAAAACATCTAACCATGGAATGCAGATGTTAAAAAAGCCAACTTGTCCAACTGGACTTTTTAAAAAAAATTCTCCCGTTGATCAATGATCAAATAAACCAATAAAATTAACTTTTACTCCTACTTTTGTGTTCACAATTAGAGCTTACACGCACCTCAATGGCTCAAGTCATAAATGAATAGCTAAAGGTAAAAAGGGAGATTTTCAAGTCTTTTATAATATAAAGCAGGTTTAAGTGCTTTATAACTACTGTTAAACTATCAAAACACACAACATATGGAGAGATAAACACAGCCCGTATTCAGAAATTGTGCGTTTGAAACAAGCTGTTCTTTTTTCTGTCCATTTGTGATGTCACAAATATACAATATAGACCATTACACGGTTTTAAACGTAAACATTCTAAATGTGTCCCAGTTTATTTCCTGTTGCAGTGTATGTGAATGACATCAGCTGACAGGAAGTACACATGGACCCAAACTGTTGCCTAGCAACGCAATTCCGTTGCAATTCTGTTGAAATGCACTAAAACGGAGCGTTTCAGACAGAGGGTAAATACAGGTATATTCAGGCAGACCGTATGAGGGAAATAAAGTTGTTTTTTTAACATTACAGCATGTAAACATGTTCTAGTAGAAACACAAAATACAAGTATGAACCTGAAAATGAACACAATATGGGACCTTTAAAAACACGTATATCAAATAGGTGGATTCCAGTGTTTTTAAGACTGTAAATTGGACTATTTTTAGGACATCAAGGAAGACTTTGAAAAATGTAGTTCAATATTGAGTGTAGCTGCTAGAAAAGCAATTACTAAGAAATGGCTTAAACCAGATACCGCATCATTAGAGAACTGGTATGATGTTATTTATGAAATATTTGTAATGGAAAGAATTACTTTCTCAATGAGGCTTCAAGAAACTAAATTTGATGACATTTGGAAGGAGTGGAAAAAAGTATATTCCCCCAAAACGCCCTTCTTTTGTTTAATTTTTATTTTTTTCTAAATGTAATTTTTTATTGTATTATTATTATTATTCATTTGATCTTATTTCACATGAAAAGCACCCCATGTTCTATTAGTGTGTTTTATAATTTCATTGTAAAAAGTGGAAAAGTTGGTTCACTTCATATTTGTATTTAATTAAGTATGTTTATATTTTATTAAGTTGGAGAAAATCCGGTATACTATTAAGGGGTCAGCCGACAAGTTCTCATTGATTTGGCAACCTTTTCTTAGTCGTGTTGATTCCTTAGACTCAGATAACTTTGTGGCTGATTAAAGTTTGATGTATGTATGTATGTATGTATGTATATATATATATATATATATATATATATATATGGATAAAGGATATGTGTGTATATATTTGACCAGGAATATTTCAAACGAAACATTGGAAGGACGCCTGATTTGTCTTTGTGTTCAACTCCTGTGCTTGTTTTATGCATGTCAGTCCCCTAGATGAAAGGGTGTACTGTCTTAGACCTCTAAAAATGTGTCATGATTTATGTTTATTAATTTTATTTGATGTATTTATTTATATTTATTTCTGTACACTTGTTTGAGTGGCCTCTGGGTATTGTCATGGGTGGGGGGTGGGTGGGATATCCATCAGTCCAAACATGTTTGTGTAATGGATAATCAGAGTTGTATTAACAAAATTCAGAATAAACTCTGTTTAAAAAAAAAAAAAAAAATATGTTTATGTAAATGTCTGAGTAAAACCAAATAAAGGAAAACAAAATGAAAAAAAAAAGAAAAATGTAATTCACCTCTTCGTCCAGAAGGTGTTGCTGAGATCACGCTTTATCGTGGCTCAGTTATTGCTTCCTTTATTAAAGCTGAGCTGGTAGATAGAGAAGTTGCGTTCAGGGTCGTTGTGTCACCTCACAGACGCACCAGGGACGTAAACAAACGAGCGTCAGCATGCTCAGCTAGTTAGTTAGCTACTGTTACAGAAAGGAGCGCTAGAGAGTTAATGTTTCACTAGATACTCTGAAACTCCACAGTTAAAGTCTTGTCGACATGGAGGAGCTGGACACCGCAGCGATTCTTCCCGCTGATGTCCTCAACGACGACCACAAAGAGGAGGAGGATGAACCGACCACCGGCTCCGGTCGACCACCGTTCAGCTGCTCGCTGCTGCCGGTCACCGTGGAGCCGGTGTTGTTCCTCTCCATGTTCTCTCTGGCCCTGCAGGCTCCTCTCTCCACCCAGTACCTGTGGGACCGGATCAGCGAGGACCTCGGCTACAACGGGTCCAAGAGGGCGGGCTGCAGCAACAGCTCCGCGGCTCCAGACCCTCTTCAGACGGTGAACTCATTATTCACTACACAGTCTGTTAGTTAGTTAGACGCATGGCTCATGGAGCTGATGCCTTGCTCAACGGCACCTCCATAGTAGTAGCTGTCAGCAGCTCTTCTGATCAACCACAGCTGGTGTCAGGTACACTAATTAGATACAGGTACAGGTACACTAATTAGATACAGGTACAGGTACACTAATTAGATACAGGTACAGGTACACTAATTAGATACAGGTACAGGTATACTAATTAGATACAGGTACAGGTACACTGATTAGATACAGGTACAGGTATACTAATTAGATACAGGTACAGGTACACTAATTAGATACAGGTACAGGTATACTAATTAGATACAGGTACAGGTATACTAATTAGATACAGGTACAGGTATACTAATTAGATACAGGTACAGGTACACTGATTAGATACAGGTACAGGTATACTAATTAGATACAGGTACAGGTATACTAATTAGATACAGGTACAGGTACACTGATTAGATACAGGTACAGGTATACTAATTAGATACAGGTACAGGTATACTAATTAGATACAGGTACAGGTATACTAATTAGATACAGGTACAGGTACACTGATTAGATACAGGTACAGGTATACTAATTAGATACAGGTACAGGTATACTAATTAGATACAGGTACAGGTACACTGATTAGATACAGGTACAGGTATACTAATTAGATACAGGTACAGGTACACTGATTAGATACAGGTACAGGTACACTAATTAGATACAGACAGGTACAGGTGTGGTTCATTAAAGGTCCCATATTGTAAAAGAAGTGACATTTTCATGACTTGTATATTATAAAAGCAGGTTTTTAAGTGCTATATCGTCCTGGGTACCGAGTTAAAAAAAAGAAGTGTCTTCCAATTACTTTTTTTGTTATTTCCTTCCTATTTAGGGTTAAAAGAAAATCTTAACAGTTTAGGCTTGTTAAATTTTATTTTTGTGGACTACAGGACTATTTCAGTGTGAAAAGACAAAAACAAATGAACAGATTATGGCTGTGGAGTGATATTAAACCAAGAATACATTCAAAGTGATTAAAAAAAAAAACACATGCCATATCACTGTTAAGCCTAGGATGTCCTCCTTACAATACACCAGGAGTTGATAGAGTAGGTCAAAAGAGTAAGAGGATATGCATGTGGACTAAAATGTCCACTACAGAGTACACATGTCAATGGGCTGGGTCTTAGGAGGATATAAATACTGTGAAAGTATCAAAACGCTTAATCCACAGAGAAATACACACACAGCCCGTAATCAGAAGCTTTTGAAACAAGCCGTCAGGATTTCTGTCCATTTGTGATGTCATAAATCTACAATATTTTCGCTCATTTCACAGTTTTAAAGGGACTGTTTGTAAGAATCAGAAATGCTTGTTAACAGCGACACCTGTGGCCGTTAAGTCAACAACTTTGACAGCCCTGATAAAAACATAAATCGCTCTGGCACAATAAAAGTAAGGTCACATTGAAAGATGTGAATGCAGGTACATTTAGAAGCAGTTCTTCGGAGCAAAATGTGACGAAAGAGGCAGAATCATCTGTGTGCCTAATATGCAGGACAAGTGCATAGATTAAAATAAAGAACTGCAAAAGAGGAACAGCAGTCACAAGTTGACACTAAGCTACAGGGAAATGATGAACATGCTTTATAAATGAGAAGCAGTAGTAGTAGATCAGCAGTTTTCATTCCTGTTCACCAGAGCCTTGACGATTTGTTACACACATCTAGATAAGGACAACATTACACCCAGGATGCAAGGTAAATGTGATTAACGGTAGGATAGGAGACCAAGCAGAAACAACTTGAGTCTCTTAAACTCCTGTTTGCTGATAAATGTGGTTGACTTGTTGCTTGTTTTTGTGCAGGAGGTGGAAACCCTGACAGCCCACTGGAACCTGTACATCAGTCTTGGCGCCTTCTCTGTAGGCCTGTTGGTGGTTCCTCTCCTGGGCTCATGGAGTGACCTCGCAGGTCGCAGACGAGTCCTTATCCTCCCCAACCTGGGCCTCGCTGTCCAAGCAGTGGTTTACCTAGTGGTGATGTACCTGAAGCTGCCTGTGGTCTACTTTCTAGTGGGCAGGCTGATCAGTGGCCTTTCAGGGGATTTCAACGCCATCCTGGCAGGCTGCTTTGCATATGTGGCTGATACCAGCGACAGAAGGTCCCGCACCATCAGGGTGGCGGTCTTGGAGGCTTGTCTGGGCCTGTCGGGGATGCTAGCGAGCATCATCGGAGGGCAGTGGCGGCGGGCACAAGGGTAAGAAATGTGTACCAGTGCACTTTGCTCAAAATCTTTGCCATCTGAATTAGTAATAATGACCATTACGTCTTTAATCTTTATATTTAGGTACATCAACCCATTCTGGCTGGTCGTGGCCACTAACTTGGCGTCGGCTCTGTACGTTTACCTGTTTGTCCGTGAGTCTGTCGTGCCAGACCCAAGTGCCAAGCTCTTCACGTCTCGCCACTATAAAGCCGTCTGGCACCTCTTCTCAACAGGAGGCAGCACCAACGAGGCGGGGGGAAGATATCACAGATGCAAGCTGTGGCTTTACACGCTGTGTTTCTTCCTGGTGGTGGGCGTACACTCCGGCAGCAGGGAGTTGTATGTGCTGTATGAGCTGAGTTCGCCGCTGTGCTGGGGGCCGGCCCTCATCGGCTACGGATCAGCAGCTTACCACCTGGCCTACCTGAGCAGTCTGCTGGGGCTGAAGCTCATGCAGTGCTGCATGGAGGACTCCTGGGTGGCTATCGTGGGTCTGACCTCCAATATCATCGGGCTGGTGGTCTTCTCTATAGCTGACACCACCCAGCTCATGTTCACAGGTGGGAGAATCTGGAGTTAGTTAGTGACATCCAGGTGTTTTCTAAACAATGAGACAGATGTGTTTTCTTTTATTTGGGTGGTTAAAACTACGGTTTTCTGTCTAAAAGGTTTTCTATTCATGACTTATGACTGAATGAGAACATACATGAATGCAGAAACATCATTTAAAACATTAACAATGGTCCCTATATGTGTTAATGTGGTGTCACTGTGTTTCACAACGTGCAGTGTAACTCTTTAGCTGATGTGTTGATTCGTCTGTCACCAGGTTATGGTCTGAGTTTCCTCTTCATGGCTGTGACACCTGTCATCAGGTCAAAGCTGTCCAAGTTGGTGGGCCCATCAGAACAAGGTCAGTCGCTGAACATGTACAAAGTACTCCTCGTGTTTTAAACAGATTGTTTTCAACATGGCAAACTGCAATGATTTCAACATGTGAGGAAATGAGAGCTAGCTCAGTGTGTCAGCTGTGTGGTCAGTGAATTTAGATCAGTTTAATTTGAAGCACACGAGCGGTGATGAAGGCCAACTGTTGCGTCGCCTCACGTTGCCTTTGTTTTGGCAGACAAGTTGCATTTGAACACATTGCAAAGACTACAGCCGACAGCCAGTTAGCACGGACGTTCTGCGCCTGCGTGAGTGGAAATAACTCTCCATGCCAGCAGGTTGTGGTAGTCTGTATTCCTCATTCAAAAAGGGAAACCGGAAGATCGAAGACGACTGATATAATACAAGCCGTTGTTATGATACGTACATGAAACAAAGCGACCATTTTCACACCGCTCTCACTCACCACTTAGCTTCATTCCAGACAGCCATGCTGTTGTGAAAATATCTGTGGATTGGAATAATCAGATGAGATGAAGATGAAAAATGAGAAGAGCTTTCTGTGTTTTTCCTCTTGACTTTACTCGTTGGCTCGCTTTCCTCACTTCCGTTTCTCTTCTTGTGCACTGATTCGTTTAAGCTGAACAGCCAGTCAGAGTGATTTGCCGAATTGGCCGAAAAACCTCAGACACGGGCAGACTTGAACCGACTAGGCCGACAGATGCTCACCGATGGCCCCAAACTGTCCGACATCCAACCGTCGGCTTGGTGTGTCAGGGCCTGTCCCTTCTGGTTGCAAAATACCAAGATGGCAATGGCCAAAATGCCAAACTCGAGGCTTCAAAACAGCAGTCCACAAACCAATGGGTGACGTCACGGTGACCACGTCCACTTCTTATATACAGTCTATGGTTTGTACTTTCTCCCAGGTGCCCTGTTTGCCTCTGTTGCCTGTGTGGAGAGCTTGTGTTATCTGGTTGGCAGTGGCGTCTTCAACTCCGTGTACCCGGCCACGCTGTACTTCATGAAGGGCTTCTCCTTCCTTCTTGCTGCCATCATCCTCCTCATCCCCGCTGGAATAATTGGGTGAGTGTTGCTCTTGCCTCATTGGCCTAATTGAATTTAGTGAATTGTAGTCACAAAAATTTTCAGCACATTACAAAAAATGATTTTGTGTTTGTCTTTCTAGGACTCTGCAATGTTTAGACCAGAGGAGAGACCACAGAGACTCCACATCGTGCTGACCTGAAGAGAGTTAAAAGTTCATCCTGGTGTCAGTCTATGAGGTGACCAGCGCAGAGACATCCATCATGTCCATCTGTGGTGCTGGGAGAGACTTTTGATTTTAATACAGTGATGGAGCAGCTGACTGTTGTTATGGGATTATTCCTAGTCACACCAAAGTGATGAAGATCAGAGGATAAAGACTCAACCTCCTGACGTACATGACAATAAAAACCTCATCTGTTTTAATAATTACATATTGGAGATTGGGGCTTTATCAAATCTTTGCTTCCCCTAAATACTAAACAGTCTCATGATGTTTCATCATGGGACATTCTTAGAATATTGGAAAGAACAAGGTTTGAGAGATGATTTCATTTTGTGATTTGATGCCAAAGAATGTGCCTTACGTTTCCATTTTGAATGTATTAATTCAATAGCTCTAATGGCACACTACAGGTTCAGCTGCTAACCATAAGAGGAAACTCTTCAGTTGTTCTAAAACAAATCGTGCAATATAATGTGTTCACAGAGGGTTAAAAAGGGAAGTAACAGATATAATGTAGTTTTGATTTGAGAAATGTTGATCTACAAATATTCACAAAAGTGATTTTTCTACTTTAGAGTATTTTTACATCTGGTATCGCTACTTTGAGTAACAGATCTGAGTACTTCTTCCACTACACTCTGTTCGCAGGGCTATCCTAATAGATTATCAGATAGATTATCTGTGCAAAAACATGTCTAATCCCAACTATCAGTGATCCACAGCAGACAGAGTGAAACTGTAGCAGCAGCCAGGAGATAATGAGTTGACTCTCCTCCCTCCCTTCGTAGTCTAAACTCCCTGAAGATCCCCCCTCCCCACCACCACAAACAACACTGGATAGTCCCAGAGCAGAGTGCAGAGCCCCACCACCAACATGAACACAGGGGTCAGGTCCTAGATGCACAGTGAGGGGAACAAGAGCTGCCAAATCAGCTTTAAAACGCACAAAGGGAAGTTTAGAGGTTAAATGAAGCAGCTACTGTGAATTGATCAGCATGAAGATTACTTTCTCAAAGCCATTCTTCAGACATATTATTGTGTGATGAAAAACTGCTTATTCTTTGTGCAATATGTATCTGCAATAATTGTATTTATTGAAATAGAACTGGATCATTTTGGATAGTTTGTGATAAAGATGAAGGTTAAATTTGTTTCTGTTTACACACATCACACGTGATAAAGTGAAGTTCAAATAAAGTTTGTTAAATGTTTTACAACTGTTATGTTTCAAATAAAGGGACCAAATTATGTTTGTTTGACACTGATAACATTAAAAACTCATGATGATAAAAAATAAATCCTGGGGTTGAAATTATTTGAAAAAAAGTTAATGTCAATTACACATTTAATAAAAATGCCATGAGGAGGACATTAGAGGCAAACAATATTAAGGCAAAATCAGATAACAGAACAGCAGTTTCATTCAGGTTATATTAATATAATTTTACAGAACAATATGTGAACAACACATCTTGATGACTGCTTTGGTTAATTTGCATCACATATTTATTATTATTAATATTTTCTTAATTTACACAGGTGTAGATCTGCCCCATTGTCTTATATATTTCACAAGCCTCAGTGTATCTTGTATATTGCTGGATTTCTTTCTGTTTTTACTTTACTCCTCAACAAGGATGAAATATGAAAAGCAAAGAAGACAAATAATTACTTATCAGGCTTAACATTGTGGTGAATAAAACCTCAAGTCAGCAGTATTAAATGATAGTTTAATGTATTACACTATGTTGTAACGGCAGTCTACAAGACACTCTTTAACACAGATGGAGTCATTTTCAAGGAGTCAACGATGCATTTTTTTCATACTGGAAGTTCATCATATACGTCAATTCATAGTTAATTATACAGAAGGAAGGAAACGTTTAATACTACATGGGTATTTGTTGTTGCCTGTACACTCCTTAAGTCTGTATTTGGTTAAATTAGGGGTGCAGTTATACAGCATGTAGCTCGTTTATTTCTGTACAATATTTCATGCCTCCAGCTTAGATTATGTCCACCGTAGATGCTCTCATCATTAACAATTCAATGCATCTTTTCTATCACAACCCAAACATAAAAACACATATGTCGGTAAAATTAACTGCTTTGGTTCTATGAATGTACAGTATACGGTTTAAGATGAACTTTTGTGATTAGTGGATGCTTCATAAATTGTTATTGATGACTTTGCTGAGGTGCCAATGACGGCTGATCTATCACAGTTTTTTTCCTGAGAGACAGAAGGCGTATATACTGTACCTGATTACACATACGTATACAGCAGTATGAGGGTACTATCGTTAAAGGCTTACAGTTTATTATATACAATCTTTACGTTTTGCAATATATTAGATCTATTTAAATTTGGTCTTTGTGTGAGCATGTAAGCCAAACATAATTAAATTCACATGCATTTGCACAGAGCAGGGAAAGCTGCCGGCCTGTTCACCGTAGGCCATGTGGAATTTGGCATCATTTAAAGTTATTATAGCTGAGATCAAACTGTTTTATATCAGTTTTATTTCTTTTTCTGCTCTTTGGAGGCGTTTGGGCCGTCCATTTGGTCTTCGTGCCCTTTCAGGAAGCGTAGGATCTTCTCGATGGACGCCTCCTGATATTCATGGGACCATCTGTGCCAAGAAAAAGGCAACAGGCATTTGATGACGTGCATTATAAGGGCTGTCCTCAACCAAAGAAATTCTTAGTCAACTAACACTCAATGCCGATTAGTTGATTAAATCAAAAGATCTGTGAAACTGTGTTTCTTCACAAAGAATCACACAAAAGCACCACTTTCAATCTTGTGTTTACCAGAGATATGCACATAAGTTTTTTGGAAATAGATTATTCAGCATGAAAAAAAGCATAAAAACGACTCATTGACTGAAGAAATCTTAATAGACCAAGAACAAAACATCCAATTAGTCAACTAATCGACTAAGATCTGCTAAACACAAGTCGCAAACGATAAAAAGTTAACCGTTGTATTCATAAATCATTCATTAAAGAAATAAAAGAGGCTTTAAAAGATGAATAATGTTGGCATGAAACTGTGTAATTATCACACAACCACAAATGAAACTAAATAAGCTGTTAAACTTGTTGATTAATTATAGTTTACTGTACGTACACCACACAGCCATGTGGTGAGTGAAAGTGTGCTGTCCCAATTACACAGATATGCTAACCAATAACACCAGTTGAGTTTTTAGAGTATACAGTTACTCACTTGATGCCGTTGAAGTTGAGAATCGCTCTCATGTCCTCCGGCAGAGACATGGGATCGGGCCACACAAAGTTATCTGTGACAGGAACTATGTTCTTCTTCCCAGCCATGGCTGTTACTATCTCCTGCAAGATTAATGAGGATTCCTTTGAGTCTATGAAATATTAAAATGTCCAGACATGTAAAAGCACAGACAGACGTAAAACATCCTCGTACCTCTTGTTTTAGCTACAATATGTATGGGACATGCAATTTCAACTGAAAGCTCAGACAGGGAATATGAATGAGACTAATACGATTCCACAAGCAGCTGTTGTATCAATATTAGGGCTGTGTATTTGCAAGAGTCTGGCGATACGATACATATCATGATACAGGGTTTATTATTCAATATATTCCGATATATTGCAATTTTTTTTTCTAATTTTAGGAAAACTGTCCTTGCATAAAGTACACCCCACCATATGCATAAAATCTGAGTAAGAAAACTACTTTTTTAATGCAATCAGAACAGTGGAATCTGCATTTGCATTTATCACAGTCCCTGTAACATCATAGCACTACTTTGAGAGGGCACATACACTGAGAGGACGCATCTTTTTGCAAATTAAATAACGTATTGACTGAGTTAATCTTTGCATGAAAACTAGTGTTTTTGAGAATCGATCATATCGCGATATTCATATTTTTTATATTTTTTTTACACCCCTAATCAATATAAATGAAGAATATTTTGATAAGGGCTTAAGGTGCAGTGGAGTGAACGTTTTAAGCGAAAATTAGATATAATGTGACCTAACATTTCAACACGCAGAGAATGGAAAACTTCTGACCTTATGCACCCAGTCCTTCATGTCAGTGTCACCCATGCACTTGTCGAGCGCGTTTGCGGACAGGACCAGGATGAAGTTACGCGCCCGCTCTACGCTCTGGATCAGTTTGTCTTGGAATTTACCGGCCTCTAGTTTCTCCACATCTATGAAGACGCTGTATCCTCGAACCTGCAGGTGCACCTTCAGGAGACTTGCGACAGGGAAGGAAATGAGAAAGATGTAGTTTTAGTACACGTCTTCTGTCCTTGCCCTAATTTAACCCATTTCATCTTTCTGATATTTTTCCACTTATCGTGTTTCAGTTCTGACCTGGCCAGCTGGGAGCCGGTGGTCCGACGATAGCTGATGAACACGTCGGGCCCTGCAGGCTGGGCGTCTGTGTGACACGGCTTTAAGGGCCTGCGGTTAGCAAAGAGTATCTTGGCTCTGTGGACTCCGTTGTGTATGTGGCAGTCCTGCTGGAGCTGCAGGTCGGTCAGGCTCTGGACGTTTTGGCGATCCACTCCTGACTGGACAAGGCCATAGGTGTACTGACGGAAACGAGGGTCCACCTCGACCAACCAGTCAGTCATGTTGTTTGGGTCACATGTGGAGTAGTTGGCGTAAGTCTTCAACACACGCAAGTCTCTCAGAAACCTGCAGAACAAAGGCGTTTATTAGATTGGTGTTAACGTTGCTCCGGTGTTGAAAGGTTTGTACCACTTGCCTCTTGCGAGTGAGGCCTGCAGTCATGCCCAGATCAGCGCTCAGTTCCTGTTCTGTGATGTTCAGCAGGAGGTCTCCAT
Source organism: Sebastes fasciatus (assembly GCF_043250625.1). Lineage (NCBI taxonomy): Eukaryota > Metazoa > Chordata > Actinopteri > Perciformes > Sebastidae > Sebastes > Sebastes fasciatus. The sequence goes on from NC_133801.1 coordinate 17,547,513, forward strand.
CCACCTGGAGCTCCTATACAGCAAGATAGTTAGAAATGTCAAACATATTGTATAATAGCTGGATCTTTACGCATGAATTTATCTCTTTGTTCACTAATAAAACTGTTAAACATACCTGGAATCTGTCACAATAGGCACTAAAGCCAACCTGCTGCAGCCAGGTCTGCACTTCACAGGTTTTCCAGTTGGGCACACATGAGAGGATGCGTTTCGGCACTTCCTCCCCCATCATTCTCAGTGCCCGCTTGGCGAGAGAACAGGCTGTGCCGTTACTGGAGTACATGACAATTCTTTTGAGGCTCTGCACCGCTCCGATCTCTTGAAATATCTTGAAAGGAGCACAAATTAAAACAGTCACAACAAAGCTACCAGACAGTATTACCTTTGAGCTATAAGGAAAGTGGATAGTGATTGTACCTTAGTGTTGCGCTGACGAGACTTGATGCTGGCCTCAACGCAAAGGTAAAAGGCTGCAATGCACTTTCCCTCCACTCTCGTGCCATCCAGTAGTGGCAACATATGCTGCAGATCAGCTGCCGTCTTACCCTGCATGCAGTCTGCACTGTCCAACAAACTGCGGGCAAAGTCGTCTGGATCCAAAGATGCGATGAATGGCTCCACCAGCTCCAAGGTCCCAGACTTCACCACCTCTTTCTCGATCTCTTTGTTTGCAGCCAACACAGCCACAGCCAGGCATGCGTGGAATCGAATGAGTTCGTCCTCTTTGGAAAAAGCCAGCGGGAAAAGCCACTCGGCCGCCTGTTTCTCGATCATCCATCGCTGGCAGCAGTGGCCTCCGTACATGGCACAGTTTGCCAATGCCACAGCACAGTGGCGCAGCACGGTGGGATCTGTCCCTCGGCACCAGAAGAGGAGGGTGTCCAGGGCGCCGTTGGAGATGAGGTGGACGGACGTCTCCTCGGTGTGTTTGAACATGTGCTCCAGGATCCCCGAGACGCTGCGAGCCAGCTGTGCATCTTCCTGATGTCGAGTCAGGTTGAGGACGACCCCCAGACCCATACGTGCTACATAATCTCTGTCAACAGAAGTTTGTAAATATGATGATAAAACTTGACTCATGAAATCAGACAGCTAGACTGACTGCAATACTAAAGTGATCCTGAACAAATGAGGCACAAACAGGTGTGTTTGGTAACACCAAAGTTGTCAATCAACTATTGGCCGAAACGATAAAACAATTAATGAGTTAGTTGATCAACAGAATGGACAATTGATTAATCTTTAAGTCAGTAAGTGTTGGCGAGGGAAAAACTGGCATCCCTCGACCTCTGACCTCAAGATATGTAATGCCAATATGTAATGCCGATATGTAAAGATTTGATAATCACATGCAGTTTGAGGCAAAAACATGCAGTTCTTTGAAATGCAGGACAAATTTGGGACAATAAGGGGGTTCTGAGCAGTTTCAGAACAGAAGTGATCGCCATCCAATCACCGAAAAATGCAATTCTTGCAGAAATCTTTAAACTTCAAAAAGTTTTTTTAAACCAAATCACAACGTGGCTATTTCTATGGTGTTCCTCAAGGTCTTGGTGTCTTAATCTGGTATTTTGGAGGGATTATTGATCATTTTTATCAATTCTTGAGTGGTAACATTTTTTTTTTAATTTAGCACCAAATCTCTGTAACAAATGGTATCAACCCTAAAAATTGCTGCAACAACTTATGAGACATAATAGAGCATGGGGATGGCCATCATATACTTTTATCATCATGTTCTAAACCCTTAAACACTTTATGTTCATTCATTCAATCATTCATGTTTATTTATGACTATAACAACAACTTGTCTCACGGTCCTAAGCTGCATCTCAAATTAATCTTCAGGTTCCCAGCTTTCACGTGATGTACACCACTTCTATGTTGTGATGGAATTTTCTATTAATTCCTCTCTCCTTGGTAGGGTCAGAGTGTCTCTCAGAGTGTCCCTCTGTTGATTTTATTGGGTTGTAGTCCTGTCTAGGGGAGCCACTGTTATCTGTACAGCTGTGTCTGTAGAAGGGACCATAGAGCCAGTCGCTGGGGCAACCAGGGTCAGAGATGCCAGAAGAACCGAGTAAGTCAAAACATGATGAGGGTAAAACACTGAGCAGCAGGGAGGAAGGGCAGAGTTGTGAGGCCTTCACACAGAGAGCACCTCAATGGTGGAGACCTGACAATTGCTCCTTGATCAAGCTTCAATAAACCTTCTGTGTAAGACATCAACAGCTCCGGGGCCTCTTCCTTCCTATTGAGTTAACTTGTTTATCAGAAATTCCACCACATATATGACTTCTACTTGACCTGCTATCTCCCCTTAAAACAAAAACCTGTACCCCTGTTTCAGAGGGTTAAGGCCTCAAAACCTACTTGAGAATAATAAACTCACAATCTCAACTGAAACTGATCATCAATCTTCAAAAAGGTAACTTAGGTTTATTGCAGAGCTGCTTTATTAGAAGTATCATAAGTGTTCACGTTATTTTGTCCACCCCCTGCATACACACACACACACACACACACACACACACATACACAGTAAGTTAGCCATACCTGTTCTCTGAGATGAGTATCTGCTCCAGCAGTTTTGCAGACTCATAGGTGATCTCTACAGCAGGTGTCTGCTGCAGCTGCAGCAGCAGCTCCAGGCCTCCATCCAGCCGGATCCTGTTGCAGATCTCCTCGGCCACCTGACGGCCTACAGCCGGCAGCACCCAGGCCTCCTCCACCAGCTGGAAGAGCTCCGCGATGGCCCGGCGGGTCTCATCCGAGTCACCGGTCTCCGTGGAGGACTTCAGCCTCCGGATGGCGGTGCGCAGAAGCGGCAGAGAGGTGTCCAGCACCGCCCGGACGTCTGCATGGACGCCCGGAGAGACTGCTTTAGGGTCGGAGCTGCTGGGGGTGGATCCGCTCCTGCCTCTCTGCAGCCGGCTCACATACTCCGGTACCGTGAGTCTCTCTGAACTGAACATGATGGAGATGGAGAGATATCGGTAGAGCCTCCACAGGAAGAGCGTCAGAGACAAGAGCATCTACAGTGATGCTGTGTTTGTTTGTTTACAGAGGCCTCCTCTTCCTCTTCGTCTTCTTCTTCAAGCAAGGCCTCAGTTATAAATCATAGGTGTAAATCAAAAAGTGACAGCTTTCATCAATATGCATCTCCTCTCTCTATCTCTCTCTCTGTGTGTGTCATCCCTGGTAGTATAAGCACATAAACGCTGATAAGCAGGAACACAGTGTGTCTGCGGATTAACAGCTGCAGCTTTGTCTCTTTTATCCCACAGATGACTTCATGCATTCACACACACAATCTGTCTGCACGAGCGTCTTTAAAGAAAGAGGCAAAATCTCAGCACACATGTAGGAAACTCAAACTGAAAAGAGCAGAGAGCAAATTATTTACCGGAGAGAAGAAAACAGACTATTGTTGTTGTCTGTGTTTTTTAGAGACAAAGAAGGTGTTTTTCCCTCATACAGTATTTTCATCTGACTCACTGTAAAGCAGCTGGTCTCAGTGCAGAAATACTAAATATTGATCTCCAACAGCATCCCACCCTCCTCGACCTATCGCATCCTTTTGGTCAGCATCCGCAGCAGGTTCTCTGTATCTTCAGGGGTCTGCACCGCCCACCGGCTCCGGATGCAGCTGGTGATGAACAGGAAGAGAAGCACCCTCCTCCTCCTCAGTCCCCTGCATCACCATCATGGCTCAGAGGTGTCTGTAAACACTGCATGCCCTCTGCTGGAGGAAGAGGATAAAAACATCTGAGCCACACCAATGTTTCTTCAAATATGCTGTAAACAATTCCTGTGAAGACTGTTAGCCTATATAATGATTTTATTGAGGGGTAAGTGAATAAATGTCATTAGGAGGTCACAAGAAACACATTTTTCTGTTGGCTCAGTTTAATACATTTATAAGAATATCAAGAAACAATACGCTCATAAGATACAGATGCAGTATTGTAGTACCCCAAATAAAATTTTAAAAATATGATTCGTCTGCATCAAGACATCTATGCAAATGTTACTGTTATATTTTGTTCATGTGAAATGTAAAAGATCCTATTTATTGGTGTAAAAGGGGAAATAGAAGGCATTGTGAAAATTTCAGTGGATCCAGAATCATTCATATTTTAGTAGGGCTGTTAATCGATTAAAATATTTAATCACGATTAATTGCATGATTGTCCATAGTTAATCGTGATTAATCTCACATTTTTTTATCTGTTCAAAATGTACCTTAAAGGGAGATTTGTCAAGTATTAAATACTCTTATCAACATGGGAGTGGGCAAATATGTTGATTTGTGCAAATGTATGTATGTATTTATTATTGGACATCAATTAACAACACAAAACAATGACAAATATTGTCCAGAAACCCTCACAGGTACTTCATTTAGCATAAAAAATATGCTCAAATCATAACATGGCAAACTGCAGCCCAACAGGCAACAACAGCTGTCAGTGTGTCAGTGTGCTGACTTGACTATGACTTACCCCAAACTGCATGTGATTATCATAAAGTGGGCATGTCTGTAAAGGGGAGACTCGTGGGTACCCATAGAACCCATTTTCATTCACATATCTTGAGGTCAGAGGTCAAGGGACCCCTTTCAAAATGGCCATGCCAGTTTTTCCTCGCCAAAATGTATCACATGTTTGGAGCATTATTTAACCCTTCTTTGCGACAAGCTAGTATGACATGGTTGTTACCAATGGATTCCTTCGTTTTCTAGTTTCATATGATACCAGTATCTTCACTCTAGCTTTAAAAGAGAGTCTGCCGAAACCTCTGAAAGATTGATTGCGTTTATACGTAAAGAAATTAGTGGCGTTTAAATTATTTTGCGTTAATGCGTTATCGCTTTAACTTTGACAGCCCTACTTTTTAGTTGTAATGCCTCATGTAATAATGGATAAAAATTATGAATACTTTCAGTTTTGACAGCAAACCGCAGGTCTGTACAGTGGCGGACTCAGGCTGTCTGAGGGGCAGAGGTGAAAAAAATTAAAAGAGCACCCTGCGTGCAGAAAGTTTTCTAGCATGTAGTGCAGCCTATGGCACTGCATCGCATCTTTTCATTGTTATGAGTAGCCTAGTGGACTTTATCTTGTTTTCTCCACTGGAAGGACAACCTAGAGGGCACTTCATTACGTTTTATCTACCATAGAGGGCACTTTTTCTGTGTTTTTTTTCAAACTTGGGGGCACTAAGGGGGGCAGTCGCTCCTCAGTCCACCAGGGGGTCTGTATGCTTATGAAAAATGCCCTTATGACACATAAAACTGCTGCTTAAACCTTACACACACAAGCGCACATACACATGAAGATAAAGATGTCTGTTGTCAAGCTGTCACATTTTTCTACACTTGTAAAAAACAACTCCGGGTAGGGAATGAGTCCTTACCCCAAGTGAAGGAGTTTAAGTATCTCGGGGTCTTGTTCGCGAGTGAGGGGACGATGGAACGTGAGATTGGTCGGAGAATCGGAGCAGCAGGGGCGGTATTGCATTCGCTTTACCGCACCGTTGTGACGAAAAGAGAGCTGAGCCGGAAGGCAAAGCTCTCGATCTACCGTTCAATCTTCGTTCCTACTCTCACCTATGGTCATGAGGGTTGGGTCATGACCGAAAGAACGAGGTCGCGGGTGCAAGCGGCCGAAATGGGTTTCCTCAGGAGGGTGGCTGGCGTCTCCCTTAGAGATAGGGTAAGAAGCTCAGTCATCCGTGAGGGACTCGGAGTAGAGTCCTTGCTCCTTTGCGTCGAAAGGAGCCAGTTGAGGTGGTTCGGGCATCTAGCACGGATGCCTCCTGGGCGCCTCCCTTGGGAGGTGTTCCAGGCACGACCAGCTGGGAGGAGACCACGGGGAAGACCCAGGACTAGATGGAGAGATTATATCTCTACTCTGGCCTGGGAACGCCTCGGGATCCCCCAGTCAGAGCTGGTTAATGTGGCCCTGGAAAGGGAAGTTTGGGGTCCCCTGCTGGAGCTGTTGCCCCCGCGACCCGATCCCGGATAAGCGGTTGAAGATGGATGGATGGATGGATGTAAAAAACAATTTCCTAGCTCGTAACTGTGTTAAACTGTTTTATGAGATGACACAGCAGGCCGGTACATGCTGATGTGACTGCAGGTTACAAGATACATTCAGGTTTAATCTTGTCCTGAAAGTGAGTAATAAAATAACACAGGATGATGTTGTATTACTCAAACTGCAGAGAGAAAATCAATGCTGAAGCAAAAATGAAAAAGCAACTTGGTCCGAGTTAAACTTTTGTTTCCTATTGACCTCTTTCCCTCTGCATGTCTCTGTTTATTTGCTCAAGTAGAAAGAGGTTTGCTAATAAGGTTAAAGTAAACAGGGAAGCGGGGTGAGTGACACATGTTTCCAATGAATAGGAGCACACCGTCTTTCATTACTTTTTCAGTCTGTCCTCTCACTCAACAGAGGCAACATGTGGCTGCGGGTCGTCCTGCTGCTCGCTCTGCTCGCTCTGACTTTTGCTGCAGATAGTAAGTACATTAAAAATCGTTTTTCAAAGTTTAGAAATGTTTTTGTGACAACCAAATAGAGGAGTTTTGCTGGTTGTAATCAAGTTTCAGTAAGACTTGATATTGCGCCTTCTCTGTGTGTCAAATGAACTGTGACCTGCAACTTATTTAACCAATCTGAGGTATCAACTCTGGGTGCCCTGTTTACACAAGTATACATACAGTATATATTTTGATTATTTATTATATTTTATTTTATTTATCTAATTTTTATTTTATTTATTTGAGCTAATACCAATGGAACATCTAACATACAGATTTAAATGTAAAATGGGTGATTTCTTTAAGACTTGGACATCCTTCTTTAAATATGTTGGTAAAAGAATTACAAATATTGTATTAAAGGGTCTGATGGATTGCAATATTGAAAAGTGACATTTTTGGGACGTAAGGCGAGATATTAACTAACTTCTATTTATTTTGTTTTGTTTGTTGATTTTTCTTTAAATGTTTTGTTGTTGCATTACGATTGTGTACAATCATCTCTTTCAGTATTTTATGTGCTATGTATATCATGTGTCAGGGATCTAAGTCTGATGTTTAGTACTTGTGGCCACCCTGTGTGTTGTCTGTGTTGTCAAAGCCTAAAATTTAACTTTATTATCCAAAGGAGGACATTTATTTGGTCAGAGGTGTAACGAATAAATCAAATAAAACAACAGAGACAATCTGTTTTCTTTAACTCTGTCATGTTATCTTCAGATTCCTGTGAGGGTCGCTGCAACGTCTATGGCCGCGATCAGACGTGCCAGTGTGAAAAGACGTGCAAGCATTACAAGAACTGCTGCCCTGACTATGAGGACGTCTGTGGCAAGCCGAGTAAGAACCCTCTCCACTCATGTCTTTGAGATACAGTAACGCTGTGAGACAGGGGAAATGTGCTCATTGACGTCACTTTTCTCCCTCAGCTCGCGGAGACACCTTTGCTTTTGCTGAGGATGATGATGGTGATGGTGAGCTGTTTGAAGGCCCCACTCCATCACCTGGACGTTCAGCACACGGCCAGTCGTTCACCGGTATCAATCGTCTGCTGAGGCCAACACAGCGGCCCATCTCAGACTTTAGTCGCAGACCACAGCAACATCCACAAACCACACTACGAATGACCAGACCCCCTCGACTGATGGAAACCATACATCAGGAAGCCCCCGTTCCACCTGCACAGATGTTCCCCAGCACAACTAAACCCCCTCAGGGTGCTGCAGCAGCTGAGACGACCACTGTTAACGCCACAACGGCTGCCCCAACTGAAGCACCCGACCCAGACGCTGTGGCCTGCAGTGGGAGACCTTTTGACTCCTTCATGCAAGTAAAGAATGGCTCCATATTCGCCTTCAGAGGTGAGTGACCCCCTATTATTCAAATAATCTGACATTTGATAAAGAGCAAAAGTGGAAACTTATTAATGTTCTCTCTAGGGGATTACTTTTTTGAACTGGACCAGAAGGTAGTGCTTCCTGGTTATCCAAAGCTCATAAAGGACGTGTGGGGCATTAGCGGGCCTATTGATGCTGCCTTCACCCGCGTCAACTGTCAAGGAAAGACTTATATCTTCAAGGTGGGGACACAGGAAATGATCTTGTGTTAACGAATCATGTATATCAAACCCCTCTTGTAATAATTTCATGTTTAAACAAACCTTCATTAGGGCCACCAGTACTGGAGGTTTGATAACGGCGTGCTGGATGAGGACTACCCTCGAGACATCAGCGTGGGCTTTGACACAATTCCTGATCATATGGATGCAGCGTTCGCTCTGCCTGCTCCTGATTACAATGGAAGAGAGAGGGTCTATTTTTTCAAAGGTACAGCCAAACATCACACGATACATCCAGATATTTCTATTGAATATGTTGTGATAATATGGAAGATACTTATTTCTTGTTGGTTTCTCCAGCGGATCAGTATCACATGTACGAGTTTATGCACCAGCCGTCCCATAAGGAGTGCATCACCATGTCTGAGAGGTCTCCGTCCACACTGTTCAGCCGCTACATGGACGTATACAACAACTATGACCGTGTCATGAGCGAGCTCTTCTCTGGCTCTGGCAGTGAGTTGTGACGTTATAGATCATTTGTACTCGTTTTGGGGGTGGAGGCAGGTGTTCATGTTTTTCTAACCTTCTTTAGTGCCTCAGCATCATGACAAGCACCACTTCATAGACAAGGACTGGAAGGGCCTCATGGCTCCAGTGGATGCTGCCATGGCCGGCAGAATCTATGTCCCTGCCTGGAGGCCCACACAACGTCGCAACGACAGGAACCAGCAGTACCAGCAGTACGGACAGCAGCAGAACCAGCAGTACCAGCAGTACGGACAGCAGATGGAACAGCAGTACCAGCAGTACGCACAGCAGCAGAACCAGCAGTACCAGCAGTACGCACAGCAGTTGGAACAGCAGTACCAGCAGTACGCACAGCAGCAGAACCAGCAGTACCAGCAGTACGGGCAGCAGTACGGGCAGCAGTGGGGTCGTAGGAGGCAGAGCCGCTCACCCTTCTGGGAGTCCATGGCCGATCGGGGGATGAACATGGGCCAGGGCTTTGCAGAGAGGGGGATGGAAATGGGTCTGAGGTTGGCCGAGAAGAGGATGGAGATGGAGGAGAGACTCGGACGGGACGGGGACAGACGCCGGGATCAAGACTGGGACCAGGACAGACGGAGAGATGGCTACCGCCAGAACAACAGAGGCAACTATGACTCCAGAGGCGACAGGAGGTACTGGGAGTCCATCCAGGGAAGTCAGCCCATACAGGCCGTCTACTTCTTCAAAGGAGGTAACACAGCAGGGACACATTCATTAGTACTGCAGTTTAGGTTAATAACAGTCATACAAAACAATTTAACAACGTTAATGCTTACATAAAATTAATTGTTTTATCTAAATTCAAACTGCGAGGTGGTCATTTAACCCACGTTTCAGCTTTTTCAGGCAGACTGATGAAAGATGACCTTTGTGAGATGAGTAACAGATGTCGAGGGCAGACAGGATCTTATTAAACTAATTTTATCAAACTTTCCCAGCTCTGTGTCTGCCACAGAGGACTTATTATAACTAGTTTCATATGCTGTGTACTAGTCCACATGACAAAGATAGAGATGCCTAAAGTAAGATATTATAATCAAAGAATCAGTATAATCAGATATACCTGATATTCAGTACTGTTATCTGCTTTATGAGTCACCAAAGACAAGAAAGGAGTGTTTTGATGAATGCTGACAGTGATGACGGGTCCAAACCATAGACTGTATATAAAGATGGATGACAGCTCCCCAAAAGTGAAGCCAAAACATCTCCATCGCCCCCTGGTGGCTGGCTGCAGTATAGGTCATAAGTCCCGCCCCCTGCATGTTAGCGGATGGGACATGGGCCAAACTAAAAAGTAAAAGTACACGTCAAATATATTTTTCCCAAAGATGATTTCTGTCATTTTAGGTAGTTCTCATCATGCCGATGTATGTTATGCATGTATTTGATGCTATGAAACGGGGGTGTGACATCATGATTGGCAGCTGTGAGTCTCTCTCGCTAACAAACTGCGACCATGATTGGCTCGCGATTGGTTGGCTCGGTACCTCGGCTCCATCGCCCGCAGACTCTGGCTCCAAATGACGTCCATATCTCAAGATGGCAGCCAACATATCCGGGATATTTTGGCTTCACTTTTGCACAGTGGGAGGAAGTGGAGACTTGTCGTCCATCTTTATATAAAGCCCTATGGTCCAAACTACTGTTAAGTTATGTTTACTGACTGGAAGTGAGATTTGCTTCACACAAAAAAGGACCATGAGCTGCTCCAGAGAGGGAAAACTAATCTTGTTGTCTGTGTTTTCTAGACAAATACTACAGGGTGAACCTCAAGACCAAGAGAGTTGACTTCGCCACGCCTCCATATCCCAGATCCATCGCCAAGTACTGGCTCGGCTGTTCAGACACCACTGGAGCAGAAAAGTAGTTTAATAGAGCGCTGCAGGGATGATGTATTTTTGTTGGCCAAACAGGAAGTTAGCATCGCCCTGGTTCCCTCAACAAAAAGCCAGTGGTCGTCAACTTTGGCAAACATTGGAGATCAATGAAAGTCTGCTGCTCTCCACAGCAGTTGGTCAAACATTGTCAAAGTTCAACTAGTTGATTAAGAATATCTGTTATCTGTTCTCAACATCAGCTGACCTACTTAAGTAAACACAACTATAGTGAAAATAAGCTCAATTGAAGAGATTGTAAAGTGAATTTTTGGCCATGGTTTGATAAATAACATATATTATTATTAGAAGGTTTTATGTTTTACAGATATGCAGCTTGTCATTTCTAAGTTTTCAGTGTCATCATAATAATGAAGGAGTTTGTTACATTGCATTCATTCAGTGATGTTTTCTAAATCATGTATCTACTAAAAAACGTTTATTATCTCCTTATTAATCATACAAGCATATATACAGTGACTAACACAATATAACACAGGGTTGATTGAAGACTTTTCATCCACCAAGAGGTCATTAAAACTTGACACATGGTCCTAAATCCCTAAATTGCAATAATGGGGGTTTTACCCAACAGCAGCATCACGTGACGGTCACAGCAGAGAGAGCAATGACAGGTGGGACTTTTACTGGAGGTCGTAGACGTGAAAACATTCTTCTGACATCTACTGACTGGTAAAAGAGAGCAAAATATAATACTACACTATAATACACTAACAAAGAAACCTCGTTGAATTTTAGTGGTTTTTAACAGATGTTTAAATGATGTACTGAGTGAGTCACATTTGATTGAACCTGTAACAGTCTGTTCTTGTATGTTCATCAATGACCAATAAAAACATCAGTCATCAAGAACACAGCTCATGATGTTTTAACTCTACTATGATATTTTTGCGGTTGTTTACTCTCCTCTTCCTGGTACAACTCAGACGTTCAAAAGAGACCATTCTCTGAGTGAAGAAGCAGACACATGTCCAGATATTACAGTACTTGTATGTAGGGCTGCAACTAACGATTATTTTCATTGTTGATTAATCTGTTGATTATTTTCTTCGATTAATCGATTAGTTGTTTGGTCTATAAAATGTCAGAAAATTGTGAAAAATTTCTCAAAAATCAGTTTTTCCCAAAGCTCAAGATGACGTCCTCAAATGTCTTGTTTTGTCCACAACTCAAATACATGCAGTTTACTGTCATGGAGGAGAAAAGACACCAGAAAAAAATCATCTTTAAGAAGCTGAATTTTTGAAGAAAAAAAAAATCCTAAAAAAATTACTCAAACCAATTATAAAAATAGTTGGCGATTAATTTAATAGTTGACAACTAATCAATTCAACATTTCAGCTTATTTGTAGGTATACAGTTAATACAACATGCATCAATGGAGGAAATAAAAATGATCGCTCAATTGTCCCTCTATACTCATGTTCATATGAAACTGGAGAGACCGAATGCAACCAGTGGCAATGTTAGGAGAAATTACCAAAATACCAAACCTGATATTCTGTATTCATTTAATCTTTTAATCTAAAATATAAATTCCATGTGTTTCATCTATATTCTGTAGTATTTACGCTAAAGATGGTTTGTTTTTTTATCACAAATGCTGCATAAATGTCAGTATGCAAGCTGTACTTTTACATTGTGTAACAGATGACCCCATAATAATTCAAGAGTTCCCTTTGTGCCTGTAACATTATAACTGCAGAGTAATAAATATGCAGCTGTGTTTGAATCAGACCTGCTGACGTGTTGTTTCTCAGAGGTTAAGAGTGTTGAATCAGGACGTTTTCATAGCAGGGTTCATCCATCACACTGACCGCTGCGCCTTCGTTGGCGATGACCTCAGTGAGACTCACGGCGTCTCCTGCTGGTCCCACAGTCAGGTAGGTGCCCTCTATACCTCCCGTACTGGGGTCACTGCCCTCAGCCGTCAGATCTGACCCAGAGTCAGCGTGTGAAGCCACCTCTGGCACGCTCTGCAAAATGAACGACAGAGGCCTTTTTGGAGTGCCGCCCTCTGATTGTGGAGAGTCGTTCGCACCAGCTGGGTCTGAGGAGTTGACATGCTTTCTCCTGATTGGCTTACATATGCCCACCTCCCCTCCAGGCGGCCCTCCCTCCTCCCACACGCTCGCCCGCGCTCCCAGCTTCCTCCTGGGTGGTTTAGTAATCCCTTCAGCTGCTTTAGGCTTGGGCCGGCCCGTCTCCTGCTCCCTTTGTCGCTGGAGGCTACCGAGTCGCCGCAGCACAGCCTGAACTGGGCCTTCGGAGCTCGTCTCCGTCTTCGACACGGGCCTACCTGCCTTACCCACCGTCACATACACCGTGGTGACCTTATTGACCTGAGCATCAGAGGCAGATGTTGGCAGCTGGGTCCCTTTATGAGCAGCTGTGTTGGACATAGTCCGCTTTCGTCCTGATGCCCCGGGGACCTGCAGGGTGGCCCGAGAAGGGGTTCTGTCTACTTCCTGGTCCTCACAACTTGATTCCTGATTGTCTGTCGCCTGCACATCCTCTTCATCTTCCCCCTCCTCGCCCTCAGCTCCATCTTCCTCCCCATTTCTAGCCGCACTTCCCTGACTTCCGAGGGCAGACAGCATCAAAACCCCCCAGGGTGACTTGGGTTTGTTGCGTGGGTATCCAGGGAGAGCGTTGGGGTCCTGAGCCGAGCCACGCCGCTCCTTAGGGCTGAAGCGGGTGCCCTCTGCAAACGAGACAGACGGCCGTTTGGACTTGGCGATGCTGGAGGTGCGAGGGATGTTGAAAGGCGAGGTGATGTCCTCGCTGCTGAAGCCGGAGGGGTCTAAGAACATGTTGCACTTTGAGCTCATCTCGTGGAACTCGCCGCCCGCCACCGCCGGGATGTCTGCCAAAGAGACGGAGACAAATAAGTCCAGCGACATTGGAAGAGATGGAGTGGAAGTTCTGCTCAACGCCAAAAGAGGGCAGTGTTAAGTCTGGTGCATCCCTGTTCCTACCTTCTCTTGGAGGGACACAGTAGAGCGCCTCTCCCTCCTCCTCATCACTGTCGAAGGACGATCCCTCAGTCACCCAGCCAGAGGACGGAGGCTCAATGAAGCTGTGGTTGAACGTCAGCTCTGGGTCATGGTGAGACACTGTGTGTGTCATGAAAAGTAGTTTAAATAATAAAAGATTAAATAATAAAAGAACATGTTAGTCAAATCAATACAGGGCTTGTTCTCTATTAAAAGAATTGAAGAAAAAATTGCACATATGTTATATACTCAGTTTGATTTAAAATACGTTTCATACTGAAAAGTGTGTCAATGTAGTGAGATATGTTTGGGAAGAAATTTGTGTTTTTAGCTGCATTGTCTTGCATTAATCCTGAAAGTCCTCCTTCAAATATTCCACCAACCCAAACACAGATGGGAGGACTTTTTGAATTAGGAAAGGATGCATTTCATAATAAATCTTTTTGACTTCATTCCCAGGAAGCTGTATTTAAACATGGTGGTCAACTAAGGGCGGTAACCCTGAAAGAGAGGTGAGCTGCTGATAAACAGTTGAGTAACTGGTTGAGCAAGTGACTGATCTTTCACATTTCTCGCCGTCCTACCCTTCAGCAAGTGACCTAAATATGACTTCATACTTCATGCAGTCATTCCTTCACAGAAAGGGAAGGTTTAAAAGCACGCAAATATTTCTCACTAAGTGAACATGAAGCACAATGTCACTGAAAAATAACTGAACTCTTGCATATAGGTATGTGCAACTTTTGGAGTTGACTAGTTTGTACACAACCCATGAATTACAGTGTATCACTGTATTATGCAGCATTATACTAGAAATACTGTGTTATCAGACTGACCGGTGACACGCGGCAGGCCAGAGGACCAATCAGAAAGACAGGGGAGGGCAGCACTGATGTTAGCCAGGACGCTGTAGACGTGATATTTCATCCGAACTGACAAGCCTCCATCAGCCACAGTCGCCCTGGAAGACACAAGGTTAATATTGTAAGGGTTTCACACTACTGCACAGTTGCCATAGTTGAATTTGTGTTGATTGAACAGTTGAACCTCACTAATTCAATACCTCACTTTGGTACTGAATATCTTTCCACCACCCGAAATGTCATAATAATACCACAATTGCCTACGTTAAGGAAGAATTATTAAGTTAATACTTGCAGATTCTGGGTTGTGTTACATAAATAAGGATTTTCTGGAGCTGTAGAAGGAAACGCTCACAGCTTATCATGGCTGGAAATCTCACAATTTCACAATTGACAAATAAAAGCTGGTAGTGTTTGCCAAGCCCAAACTGCCTCCAATCCAGTTCAAGGTGGTCCAGCAGTGTTTGGGCTTCTACAGTGTGCTAAGTGGACATAATATTGATAGAGGGAAGTGAGGTGAACAGACCTGTCTTTGCCACCAACAGGGCCTCCTCCACAACACAAACAGCAGCAGAGCACAGCGAGGAGCAACAGGAGCAAAGGAACCAGCACACCTGCTAGTACAGCCGCTCTGCCACCTGACACACACACACACATCAAGAAACATATGATGCTTGTTAATAATCCATGTACCGCAGATGCATTTTGAATGATGGATGGATGGTTGGATGGATGGGTGGACGTACTGTTTGGGCAGACACCAGTGACTTGGTCGCAGCCTTCCCCCTCACCACAGTCACAGGCGGAGGAACAGTTGAGGCCAAACTGCAGAGCGGGGCAGCTGCTGTTACAGCTGGAAAAAAGAGTCATGCAATTACATCACCACAGCGGACAAAAGGTCAGTGTATGAACACTGAATCATCATCTATTTCAGTGTGCAGTGAAAATATACTGTAACGACTACTGAAATAAACATTGATGTGTCATAGAGAGGAAAATTAAAGAGACCATAATGAAGGTTTGGCATGTTTTAACCTGCTGACCTCAAATTGCATATATGATAGTTATACTGCCAACTATTCTCCAAGCGTACATGGTGGACTCCGTGAAGAGGACCCGCTGCCTATGTAGATATGAAGGGCTCATTCTAAGCTAACATTAACACAACGATTCTTAGTTTCAGGTGATTATTCACTAATCAAAACATAGTTATGAATATTATATTCTGCTAAGAGATCCCC
This sequence comes from Sebastes fasciatus, assembly GCF_043250625.1. NCBI lineage: Eukaryota > Metazoa > Chordata > Actinopteri > Perciformes > Sebastidae > Sebastes > Sebastes fasciatus. The sequence goes on from NC_133801.1 coordinate 17,563,156, forward strand.
CAAAATATTACACACCTCTACCTTTAAAAAAAATGTGTCTTGTTTACTGACTGTCTTTTGGGTTTAATCTTATGAGAACACAGTTCATGACTGCTGTGTTGTGTAGGGGCGGGGTGTTAAATCGCAGATGCCAGAGGGGCTCGCAAATGCATTACTACACAATGGTAATTAAAGTTTGAGAAAAATAAAACAGTTTTGTGGTCAATGGGTTAAAACATGGAAAACCTTTTAAAACAAGGGTATATTACCAGTTAGCAGCCTAGACTGAAGGGATGTTTGTTTTTGAGTTGACCTAGTTAGGTCTGTTTAGCTAACAATGTGGTTAAAACCTCACACTGTGTAGGTTTGAAAGCATTTATCTCAGTTTAAATATTTGCACACAAATGTATCATATAAGCTCCAACCTTAAGAACACAACGCCCAGTTTCAGGTTTTCATAACACAACAGGCGTGACTAAAAAACCCAAAACATAGAAACATGAAACAGTTTCAACATTGCTTTAAGCTCACCTCTCCCCCTGAAAGCCTGCCTGACAGACACATCTTCCTGTCACGTGATGGCAGTTACCATGGAAACAAGGGCTACACAGGAAGCCGCAGGCGTCTCCAAACGTCCTGTTGGAGCAGGCCTCCTCACACCTGGGCGACAGGGAGCAACGACCAAGGACACAAATAATCATTTCACACTGATTTCTAATCCTAAAACCTTAATCTCAGTACATGTTTAACAGTTCAAACTGATTTTGTCCCACACAGCTGACGACTTATGGACATTACTTCCATCTTTGTCACACATACTTGCCCTCATTTTCACAGTTCACATAAAATGCACACACTTTATAACGCTGGCTATTTGTGAAATTTAAAGGCACAAGCAAAGACTAGATCAAGGAGCATTTTCACACAGACTACATATATCATACCATTGGCTTTGCGTATTAGCACATTAACTATGAACCGCATTAACTTTATGTTACAGCCAACTTTTTCCAGAGCATACGGTTCACTTTGAAAACCCCACAAATGATCCGGTAACCTTCACCGTGACTAAAGTACAACATGGTCAAAAGTGCACACCTGGGTCCAGTCCATCCAGGGTCACACCTCCAACATTTCCCAGTTTTGGGGTCACATGGTTCGTTATTCCTGCAGCGTGGACACTTCTCCCCGCAGCCGTCACCGTAAGAACCAGACGGGCACGGGCGGTCGCATCGTGTACCGTTCCAGCCGGGCTCGCAGCCATCACAGGCGCCGTCGATGTCAGAGCAGATCTGGTTGTCTTTGCAGTAACCACAACTGAGGACACGAGACAAAAACAGAAAGAGTTACCAGTAACACACACTGGTATTTAAACAAACATGTGACACCTACCTCATTGTACACCCACTGCCGTACTTCCCAGCTTCACAGCGCTGGTTGCAGTAGACACCCTGGTACCCCGGGTGGCACAGACAATGCCCGTTAACCGGGTCACAGCTGCTGTGTGTGAGGTCACAGTTACATCGCCGGTCGCAGCCGTGTCCCGACCAGCCTGCCTCGCACTCACACACACCGGTGCGCTCGTTACATGGCGACAGGTAGCAGTTGCAAGAGCCGGGACATTTCAGCCCCCAGTGGCCCCTGTGGCACTGGCACCGGCCCGTTAGCTGGTCACAGCCGGGGCCCACAGACCCCCCGCTGATGCACTGACACGGCTTGGAGCAGATCGGCGTCCACCAGCCCTCATCGCAGGTGCAGTTTCCATGGACGGGGTTGCAATGGCCGTGCCGGGCGCACTTGCAGGCGTACTGGCACAGCGGGCCCCAGCGGTTGGGGTTGCAGGTGCACTCACCGGTGACGGGGTGACAGCGGCCGTGTGGGAAGCACTGACACACCTGGCGACAGTTTGGAGCCCAGAACTCAGGAGGACAGCCTGGTGACAACCAAACAAACACAGATATAGATATAATACTGTACAAAACACTTTAACAATGTATAGTGGTGGGATGTAACTAAGAACATTTACTCAAGCACTGTACTTCAGTACAATTTTGAGGTACTTGGGCTCAATTTGAGATTTTCCATTTTATACTTTCTACTTCTACTGCACTACTTTTTTTAAATTAATTTTATTTGAGTGGTTTTGCATATACAATAAAACAAGGCAGACACAACATACTTAAACCAGGTTGACAAGTACAATAAAAACAATAATGATATAAAAATAAATAAGTAAATAAAAATATGCACCATTATTATTATTATTATTATTATTATTATTATTATTATTATTATTATTATTATTAATAATAATAATAATAATAATAATAAATATGTACATAAATAATAATTACATTAAAACCTGTCCCTATTCCCTCCCCCGTAATAAATAAAATCAAATAAATAAAAAAATTAGGAGTTATGTATATACAGTGTATGTATGTTCACTGCTCAGCTAGAAAAGGGTCTACTCCACTACATTCGACAGCTATAGCTACTGGTTACTTTTCAGATTAAGATTTATCATAAACATTTTATACATTTATAAAATACAGTGTATTGTTGAAGATTAAACCAGTGGCTCCCAACCCCTCACAAAAATGTGAGGTCTAGTTAGGGCCCCATATCACAAATCATATGTTTAATGTCGTTAAAGGTTATACCAAAGTGACATTTACCCTCTAAAATTGCCACTTGGTTTCTTAGTAAGGCCAAAAGGGGTATAATTATCTTTTTAATTAAAAAAAGCAAAGATTAAGTTTAAAAAAGAAAAACAATTCTAATTTGAAACAATCTAACAATGTGCTACATGAAAACATATCAGTCATTGGGGCAACTACGAGTGCTTTTATGTTTGTTTTAAGTCCATTAAGCTGGTAATATTTCTGTACCTTTACTTAAAGGCACAATAAGTAGGATTTGTCGGTTATGGTTTGTAAACACAACATTCAAAGTTGGCCCTCCCCGGCTCAACAAGGGTCACGGTGCTCGCAAGCGGGTGAAAGTTCACCACAGATTCACTCTCGATTTGGTACTAGTGTTGTCCGCTTGGCGTTTCGCCTCGCTATAGTTGCGTTTTTTCGGCGGTGTCCGCCGTTTTTGTGGTTTCCTCTTGGATGGGTGCTTACGATCTGGCATCTAGTTGCTATGTTTTTATAGGTTGATGCCCAGAAACGTCCAGAACGAAAGAAGAAAAGAGAAAATACAGGCAGAGGACAGGATCTCGGTAGAAACAGACACCACCACACACTTCTAGTGGATCATAAGTGATTATTGAGAGGGATTCTTTTTGTACATTATTTTTCTATACATTGTTTTTAGAAAAAAATCATACTCATTGAGCCTTTAAGTAGGATTTTAAATTCAGAACTTCTACTTGTAAAGGAGTATTTTTATATAGTATATAAATTGTATGTTGTATTACTAAGTTAAAGATCTGAATACTTCCTCCACCACCGTTATTTGGCAACAGTGACTTCTTGAAGACGTTTCACTTCTCATCCGAAAAGCTTCTTCAGTTCAGGCTGAATGGTAGTGGAACTGAAGAAGCTTTTTGGATGAGAAGTGAAACGTCTTCAAGAACCTAAACCAAGTCCAGTTGATGCTGATTTAACCCTTACTCGGAAACCGTGACCTGGATGACTGAGAACCTTCACAAAAAACATTTACTGGTTTATGATGACATTTCACAATAAATGCATTATTAGTATCATCTTAAGTGACCCTAAATGGTCCATTTCACACAAATATTTAGCTCCTGTTTATTGTAACTCACGTGTTTTACAGAGAGCTCCGAAGTAGCCAGGTGGGCAGCGACACACTCCAGGATACACACAGGTTTCATCCTTCAGGCAGGCCTGCTCACCCTCACACACAGCTACACACACACATACACATGCCAGTGAATGAAACAAAAGGAAAACAAAGCAAATATGGAGGCAGTAAAAAGCAGAATACCTACGATCCATTAGAATAGTTAAACTCACGTATGGTGCACTCTTTTCCTTCTTGACGCCATCCAGTGCAACAGACCAGGGTGGAGGGGTCCCTGAATATACAGAAAACAATCACATCAGCCTGACAAATCTCAAACTTAACAAATAAAACACTCTGTGGTATGGAACCAGGAAAAAACAAACCCCAGCAATAACCTGAGAAAACAATTAAAAGAAGGTAGAGAATAGTCTGCATTCAGACCAAGTAGCAGTCCAGCACAGTCCTAAACTCCCAAACTTAAAGAAATACTTTGGCTCAAAGGAACTCCGACAGTAAAAAGGTGTGAACGAAGGTAAAGTAGTACCTGATATTGTGGCAGACGTTCCTCCCAGCAGGATCCAGTGTTTGTGAGGAGGACAGCGAGCAGCAGAGAAGAGCACTCAGAGCTCTGAGGAGAAGCTTCATCTCCACTCAAAGACCCAAAACAAAAACCAGATATCTTTGTGTCCTGACTTCTTTGTGTCCTGACTACTTTCTCTCCTCTCCACTTGTTCTCCTTCCAATCAGAGGAAGCACAATGAGAGGCAGTTATCTCTCTCTCTGTCGACCCTCCACCCTTCCCTCCTTCTCTCCCTCCTGTGAGTCGTCTTGTGGCTCCGCCACAGCCAGAGAGGTCGAAGCCTCCGGGTTTCCTCTTCCCATTTCCTGGGGAAGTCAGAGCCACTTCCTTCTATTCAGCCAGACACAGAGGCTTTTAAAGATGGTCGAACACTAACGCACAAAACTCGCCACACACACTAGTGGGGACTCGTACAAATGTGAACACACACCCCTGATGTTCAACTTTTTCCCAGAAATCTATTGTTAACAGTCTTCCAGGACATGATGAAGAACGCCTTCATCCTCCTTATAAGTCTTGAAAGTCAGTACAAAGAAGATCACTTTGAGCTCCTGCTTTCATTCAACAGCAGCATCGTCTGGTGCACAATGCCATTATAATGATAATATTGTGTCTTTTTTCCTTGAAATCATTTCAATTTCCGATACAATTCGTTTGTTTAATGGATTTTATTGAATCTTGAAATCTCAATATCACAGAAAATCCACAATTGTTTTTATCACATTTCATCAATAAAATTCACTCACATGGAAATTGACATCTTGAATCTGTTTTGTCTGCAAAAACATGCTTACAAAAATAAACAGTATTTTAGGAAAACATGGTCTGATTGGAAGGTCACACATTGTCTCTCAACAAACACCCCACTGGTCTGTCGTTGTCTGAGTAGTGTTATGGTCAGACATTTAGAGGGAACAGAGTGAATGTGGTTACTGTATGGTAACTTGTCAGTTAATAGTGTCGGAACTAAAAAACAACAACGTGCCATTTCTCATTTCCACAAGGAAGCTCATGGCTTCCTTTCAAAGTAAAATAAACAATCTGCAGAGGCTGGTAACACCAGCCAGAACACATGTGCGTACACACACATATGCACATTTATGGCACCAGCATCAAACACACACCGGCCAAAGGCTTTGACTCTGAAAATTAATAAAATATATTTTTAACAATACAAGCGGTAAATTAAGGCTTAAGGGGTTTTAAAAAGCACTCACTGCTGGAAGAGACTGGTAACATGTCTGGTAATATGAATGGTAAAAGTGCTTCAAATCATGAAAAATACACGAGTAAACACATGGCTTACAAATTCCCCTAGTGAGGTAAAAGTTACATTTGTGGTAAAATCTTGATTGTTAGTTATTAAATGAACCAACTCCCTCTTGTGGAACAGAGGTGCACTTAATAAACTCATTATTACTGGAGGGCAGAATATACACCTTTGTAATGTCTTTGGTTTTTGATAAAAATACGTGAGGATCTATATAAATCTCTGCATAATAACCTACTTTTCACTTTCCTCAATGAAGTGAAGGTTAACATGATTGTCGTATTAATCATACAAAAGTATCTTTTTTGTGGTGAGGTAAAAAGTATCCCTCTTAATACTGCGATACACTGTACCAAATAGTACTATTATATATACTATATGTACTTATTTATCACTTGACTTCCATGGGGAAATAAGGAGGCAAGAGTGAAATGAACAAAAGGGGAAATGAACGTACTTATGATCAAAATGAAGCACAAAAAGTTTGTTTAGAAACACTTTCTCTTTCCTCACGCTCACATAGTGCTTCTGTGTTCTACACACTGGGGCTGCGTTCAAATGTCAGTTACAAGCTGAGGAAGAAGTCGTGTCATGAACTCTGTGGTCGGTACTGGGCTCAGGGGGGACGGTCGCTACCCCGTCTCATTGGTGGCCTCTGAGTCTCCGATGATCTCCCAGGTGGAGGCGGAGTTGCTCATGTGGGTGGGGCTCCGTCCGCTGCCCGACCGCGTCAGGAAGCCAAAGCTGCAGCCGAGAGAGTAGAAAAAAGACAGGCCTGAGGTCAGATGTGTAGTCGGGGATTACAGCTAAATATAGTCCAGGATTGACGAAAGACAGTGACAGCGTCAGCAGAGAGAGAGATGAAACCAATGTTTTGATTCACAGATGTCTGTGGTGTTGTTATCACTCTTGCTTTGCATTAAATGAAGGTTTAATGATGGTGCTTCAGTTATTAGAATTTAGGTGATGATTCTTCTTCATAAATGCTCCCTACTTGTTTCTCTTTGGAGACTCTGGGCATAAAAAAAAATATTTTTTTATGTTTCTTATTTAATTTCAGATTATCAGTAGCAGAAGTGACGACGCAAAACAGATGCATTAGACTAGTTGTCTAATAAAGCCAAAAAGCTCCATAACACATAGTGACTGAGCTGAATTTTCAGTTCTGACCAGACAGGAATTGTCAAACACATTCTTCACTTAATCAAATTCTCAGTCAAGAGGCCCAGACTTAACGGTACTTTCCCAAAGTTGCTGGGTGAATACGATTTTCTTTCCCTGCCAGTTAGCTCCTGGTAATACCCAGTCCCTATTCTTCATCAGTTAAAGCGGGTTAACATCCTCTATCTCAACATGTGCACCTTTCTGAGAAGACAGACTTAAAATCTATTTTGTTGATTTGCGGAATTACTACGTGGTAAATGAACTCTAAATTACAATTTAACATATTACTAAAATAAAACATTGCAAGAGCTTAACTTAGTCCTAAGTAAGGCAGCATGCTTCAGTTGGTAAAAAGCCTAAACTTCAGACAACTCCCTCCCATGCTTCAAGCAAATGGCATTAAGATAATCCTGAGCTTTGCTGTCAGGAGAAATCCTCTGTGTCTGAGTCAGTCTGATCTCTGTGTCAAAAGTACACATTTACTAGCTAAATTAAATATTTGATGAGGAGCTCTTATTTGGACAAATCACAGAAGCACACTGTGTGCACAACATGTGCTTGTGTGTTTTGTTTCAGGTCACGTCAGTTGTTTTTCTATGGTTTAATCAACACTGTAAAGCTAGACATGCAAGGAAATGATATTCTCTCAAAGCAAAAAAGAGGACATCATCTCTGATGTTTTGTTTAGGTGGAAGTTGTACTCACAGGTTCCGAATGCGTGACTCGGCTGGTTTGTCAGTGCCGTCGACTTCAGTGCCGTCTACTTCTGTCTGCCCAAACAGAGAACTCCTCTCCTCCTCGTCACTGGCAAGAAGAAACAAAACAGTGATAAAAACATTCTCTTCTACACCGGCCCGTTGATGTGGATATGATGATGATGACGTGTGTTGAATGTGTTTAAGAGAGACCTGCTGTCGCATTGGTTCACAGGAATGCCAAGCATCTTCGCCTTAATGACCTTCCTCTTTTTTCTGATTGCAGATCGGACGGCTTCTAACAGGAAACCAGGACACCTCTCCTCGTTCAGAATCTCCCTGCAGAAACACACAATCACTTTCATGTAAAATCGCTGGGAAACTATATCACCCACATCCCCAACAGTCAATGCATCTGCGTTCAAACATGTTCAACTCAAAGACATGTCCACACATACGGCAGACTCACCTCTGATAGTAGTTGAGCTCCTCCTGCACCAGGAAGAGGTTGGTTTTGAGCTCGTTCCTCTCAAAAATGATTTCACGCACCTCCTTCTTGGTGAAGCACGGCCGGTCGGGATCCTTCGGATCGACTGCCGACTTTTTCTTAGACTCGCGAGCTGTTTTGCTCAGACTGGACTGATGGGAGAACAGAGAGATATCAGGTCATACAGACTACAAAAAATGACCTCAAACTACAGTCAACAACAAAGTCTTGAGCTCGTTGCAGGAGGAAAGACATGCTGGTATTGGTTTTGGTTGGAGTAGTGTTGAAAGCAGCTGTTATTTCATTACAAGCTTTATATTGACATTATAAATCTTCAGCTCTTGTCAAGAAAATTTTAGAACGAGCGAAGCAGCAGAATTAGTTAATTGTCCAGATACATTTTGACCTGCAGCTCAGTAAATGTTGATTTTTAATATCATAAATAAATGTAAAAGCATCTCTGAATTCGAGAAGCAAACACACTTTAATACACGTGAGCAGTAGACTCATACATAAAATAAAGGAAGCATGAATGAAGTATGTATAAAGGTCGTGCATACAGGGCCGTTGCTGTTGGTTCTGTCCAGCTGCGTTTGGAGGTTTTCTATCTCTTTGGTTTTCTCCTTCAGGTCGGTCTCCATGTCGGCCTTCCTCTCCACGGTGCTTTTCAGCTGGGTCTGCAGCACATTCTGCTTGTGTCGCAGCTCTGCGTTCATCTTCATGAAGCGCTCCAACTGCTCCTGGAGCTGCACACACACACACACACACACACACACACACACACACACACACACACACACACACACACACACACACACACACACAGAGAGATTAACTACCATTTTTAATCATGAGCAGCAGCAAGTAGACCTACTAAGCAGGTTTAAAGTAAAACAGATAGTTTCCATATTTCCCACCATATAGTTAAAGCGAAAACTAACAAGCCAGGGCTGAACCAAAAACACAAGCTGTCTGCATCTAGCTAATAATAACAGCAGCAGTAGAGTGGGGGTGTAAATGTCTCCATGCGAGGGATTTGGACCAGAAGTCTGGAGGAAGGAGAGGGCAAGGAATGAAGCCATACAAGTGTAGCATTCATTTTAAGGATGACAAAAAATGCAAGGCATCCATTTGAGCAAACAGAGAAACTAGTTCAGCTGACCATGAGCTGTTTCAAGTCAAATGACTGGGAGTAAAAAGCAAAAGCATCAACAAACACACACCCAGTTATGGCTGCTATTTAAATCACGTGGCATACATGCCTCAACACACATACAGACATGTGCAAACACAACACACACACACAACACACACACAGTGGCTGCGTGGGGGTGAAAGCTCTGCCCAGACTTGTGTTACGTGCAGCTTAATCCTAAACCAGTAACTATGTGGATAATCTTTGCACGTTCCCCGACACACTTCCTGATGTCTCACATTACTGATGTATTATTGTTTTTATGAGAAAGCCAGCATGCCTTTAAGGAAACCGACCTTTGTAGCTACAGCCATATAACCAATATTATAATAGTGTTTGTGTGTCCAAGTGTTTGTGGTTTCACGCCCTCCAGCAAAAAGACAACAGCTTTCTCTCTACTTTTCTCTTTAGCTTAGAAACCAGGTGACCAGCTGCCATCAATTAAAGGGCGGGTTCATTATTCATTTTTTATTTTTTTTAGGTTTTTATATCATTCTGTAGCTTCCCATTGGTGTTCCTTATGTATTCAAATCCGAACATTACAATTTGGGTCAAAGTATATATGTTTTAGCTTCAAAATACTATTTCCCCAAGTCCTGGTAAAAACTTTTTCCCCCGTTGACCTGACGTAGGTTTCTGCATGATGACGCTGATACATATGCAGTATATACACATCCTTATAGCGTGTTAAGGCTAAGTATTGTACTGCTGTGGATGCCATGGTAGTTCGGATCCGAAAGTCACACAAACAAACTAACCAATCGATGCGGCGGTAGACCGGCAACTCCTGTGTTCTGTGAGTTAAAATGACTGTTTTTGTGAATGGAGTCTGGTGGTTTTGAAGACAGCAATATAACGGCTTCAGTTCCCCGTCAGAAAGGGCTGTCGGATTGCGAAGTAAAGCGGAGAAAATATTCTAAATATAGCGTACACATAAACTGATATAGATTTTTTTTAGGTAACTAAAATACGTTTTTCTGCTGCTCCCGTCCACAGCCCTTTTCTGACGGGGAACTGAAGTTGTTATATCGCTCTCTTCAAAGCCACCAGACTACATTCACAAAAGCATAAATTTTACCTCGCAGATCGCGTGAGTATACATATAACCCCACTTCAAAAAATTCTAAACAACCCTTTCAGTTATTTCCAAACTTAGCACAGCTAACTTTGACTCAGCTAGTGCTAGCGTTCACATTATTCATAACCTTATTGATTGGCTTAAATTAGCTTAATTTGGTAACCTACGTCACTGCTTTTTGCAACAGCTGAGTGGGCTGAGAAGGCAGATTTAAATGATAAAAATGAGAGCAGCTGTGCATGAATGTGTTCATACGCAGAAGAATCGTCATAAACATTTGTGTTTGTGTCTCCTTACCGCCTCCGCCTCTTTGGAGATGGTGGTTATCTCCTGGACTTTTGCCCTCAGCTCATCTCTCTGCTTGTCCACCACCTCCTTCAGCTTCAGCATCACCTCTCGCTCCTGCCGCTGGACACGGTCTACACACATAAACACAAACATAGAAGGATTGGGTAAAGAAAGTAGTGGCCCTAAAACGGGCATCCTTTTAGTGAAACCAGACTGCTGGCTATGATTCTTATTATACATTTAAAGTAAGGATCATCAATTGATGAATAAGTAGTGTTATATCATGTACTGTAGTTAATTGATGGTTGATAAAGCCAGTTTAATGATCAGCAGCATTAAATAATATATCATGTAATTAACTTATCATGGGAAATGTAAGTAGAGTGATGATGCATGCATGCAGGGTATGGAAATATACTACAAAGCTGGACACTTTTGTTCCAGCCATTCCTACCATTTACATGGTGAAAAAATATGACCACAGTAATTCTGCAACTTCTGAGGAAATTAAAGCATGTCGACAGCGGTCAGAGTATAGTACAAATAAAATCAGTCCCTCCTCTCCTTCAAGAAAATGTGCAATAATTAACATGAAACAGGAGAAGTCAACACATAGCAGGTTATTACTACAAGCTAATCAAAGTGTTGTAGCAGTGACAGCAGATACTACACACAGTCTTGATATGTTTTACACAAGCAATCACATAAAAACACACATTATCTCTCGCTTGTTCCAAGTGTTTTCTAGCCTTGCAGATAGTTTTGGTTTTATGTGCCCAAGATTTGTGATATGCATCTCTAAAATTACAAAAGGTAAACAGAATTTATAGCTCTCGCATCAGTGAAAGAAAAAACATTTGGAACAATTTTTTCCCAGCGACAAAGTGCCAGTAAATTAGGATAATCCACAGAACTCACTGTGAGCAGTTTTCATAGGAATTATTTTTTTCACTAAAAAGAAAAACGGTTCACAGCGAGGTCTGTGGATTATCTAGAGTGACTTGTGTTTGGAAAGGCATTTTCAGATGCTTGCAAACATACCGCAAATAACATTCCACCCCTATTGTATCGGAGTGGAGGGAGAAATGTCTGACGTGGATATCTCAAAACTTGGGCAAACAAACCCAAAGCTATCACACAGATAGATGCCATTCATGGCAAGATGTTTTTGTTTGATTTAAGATTTTGATAATCTGAACCTTTAGACATACTGGTGCTGCAGCAAAAAAATAAGGTGTGCCTTTTACCGTAAACTATAGTCCCTTAAAATTAAATTCTTGTACATAATTTGAAATAATCTACAGCACATTCGAACTTCAAGTCAGCTGAGTGAAGCGTGGAAGCCTCGATTCAGTCACCTTAATCACATAAGACTAATGACCACATTCATCTGCCACATGGCCTCTTGTCAAATAAATCACATAAGTATTATGACATCATGTTTTTCCTGTAAGTACAAGAAAACAAGAGTCAGCAAAGCGACTCCACCCCCCTGCTCACATTACTGTGATGAACACAAGAGAAGAAGTATTGAATTACATTTTGTCTGTTTCACTTTGCCAACTATTAAAAAATAATTGATGTAGTAGAGCTTTATGTAAATTATGTGCACCAAAAAATTATTATTCAGCCAGTTAGCTTTATATTTATTTAAGCTTTTCTTACAAAATATTGATACAAAGTGAAAATATGATTATTTTGTGATTAAAGGAAGGAAAAACATTATAATAAACCTACTCTGCACATTTTTCATTCTATAATTTACTGTTAATTTCCTTCTGTGCTTTTTTAGTGCATCGGGTAAACACAGCCCTCCTCTGAGTCCTCTTCTACCTGTGACAACTTCTGCTGCTTCACCCACAAAATACCTGCACTATCAGCACTGCAACGACCAGTTCGACTGCTTTCAGCCTCAGTGCACATGACTGTTAACCCACTGCTTTGAATCTGCACGGTCATTGGTGGGGAAGCAGTTTCATGGAAATTAAGTACTCTTACATACATTTGCATTCTTGGACTGGAGTAGGAAATCTATGTAACGAAATCTACGTAACCAAATAGCCTTGAGGTTGATTTGCTCTTTTAGAGAAGAGCTAATGGCAACCCTGGGATGAGTCTTCGTATTCTCGGGATCATCGGGGCACTCACGCCAAATTCACATCCAATTCTCAAGCAATGAGGTATAAAAAGAATGCAAGATTGTTAACTAAAACGTATCATAACTCACACTAGGGATTGAGAGCCATCCTAAAAGCACCTAGGCCCACACATTTCTAGTTTTTATTGTCCAGTCAACTCTCACAAATGGAAGAAATCCCCATGATTCCATCAGGATTTATGAAAAGTTAATGTCGTTGCGTCTCCATTTTGGGGGGTGGGATTTAAACTGTCATTTGAGTACTATAAACAGTATGTAGTGTAGATCAGTGAAAGTATTTTGGAGACGATTTGTGAAGTAATTTAACAAACTGTCCAGATTTCAAAAACCCATATTACAACTTTAAAATCCTTGGACTTACCTTCCTGTGCATGGCTGCCCTTCAGGCTGCTCTGCAGCTCCTCCTTGTCCTCCTGCAGCTGCTGTACCTGGACCTGCAGCTCCTCACACCGCCTTCTCCACTGCTGCTCCTTCTGCTGCAGCTCCTGCTTGGGAGGATGGGAAACAGACAGTAAAACCATAACCTCAGATACGTCATACTAAACTTAAAAAAAACAAAAACAAGAGCTGATGTAATTGCCCTTTGTGCAGTTAAAATCCCTTGAGCATGTAGGAATTTGGCTTCAGCAAAATAGGTCGTGTCCAAACGGGTGTGTCATTACAGATGTTTTGTTAAAATGTTTCTAACACATCAACAGCAAATTCTGACTTTTAAGAACCACACATCTTCATTTACTTTCTAAGAAATGATTATGACAGCATTGTCTTGTGTACAGTGATCTCATACTACGGATTAAAGTGTTATGGGTTGGGTTCTTTGGTGTGTTATTAAACTATAACACTTATAGTACAAAAGCAGGCTCCGTCTGTGGAAGTACAGTACCAACTTCCCTCTGGCTTTCCTGTAACGTTACTCGTGTCACGGCAGCATTTTACTGTATGTTCTTTTTTTAATGTCCCATATGTACTCGTTCAAACTGCATGCATTTCACACTTTATAACACTGTAGCATGACATGCATGCCATGGAGAGTATTCAAGTAGAAGTAACACTTCATACTTTTACTCCATTGCAACTCAAAAATAGTAACCCATATTTGACACCCATATGACTGTTTGTTTACTGTGCAGAATTAGGTTTTAGCGTGATTAAGAACAAGCATGTGGCTGGATTAACCTGCTTGAGGGCCCCTGGGCAGCAATGAGCTACTAAGGTCCTGTTAACCCCTAATATCATACTATAGAGTGCATATTCACATTCAAAGTTACTGTAACTGAATTACTACAAACCATTTAAATGTCCCATATTGTAAAAAGTGAGATTTTCATGTCTTTAATATTATAAAGGGTTTAAGTGATATAAAATACTGTTAAACTATCAAAACGCTCAATATACGGAGAAATACACACAGCCATTATTTAGAAATCGTGCGTTTGAAACAAGCAGTTAGGATTTCTGTACATTTGTGATGTCACAAATATACAATATTTAGACCATTATACGGTTTTAAACGTAACATTCTAAATGTGTTCCAGTTTATTTCCTGTTGCAGTGCATGTAAAAAAACAGAGCGTTTCAGACAGAAGGTAAATACAGGTATATTCAGGCAGACAGTACGAGGAAAATAAAGTTTTTTTTTAACATTACAGCATGTTAACATGTTATAGTAGAAACACAAAATACAAGTATGAACCTGAAAATAAGCACGATATGGGACCTTTAAACCACTACCCAACATACAATATGCTTAATTAAAATAGTCAACGCTAAACACTAACTCATCAACTATTGTGTTTTTCAATATTGTTTTATAAATATTGTTGTACCACCTTTTATAATTAAAGCATGAGTAGTCTGCTTTAACTTTGATAAATAACAGCAAGTGAATTTAGGCTAGTGCTAATGTGCTACTTTTACATGATAAGTAAATGTCTGACTGCATGGCATTGATGATTAGCTAGCTAGCTACCTTCTTTATAGCTATATACATAACTTGGCTTTTCCCAAAAGTTTCTTATCTGGGAAACGTCTCTCAAAAGGACATTGTTTATGGACTTGTCATGGACAACAACAAAGATGACCTTCTGGTGAATAACATCCTCATTCTTGGAAAATTGTATTTGCACCAATCCAAGTATATGAAAGTGAAACCTATAGGTTTAATGTGTTTTATTCTGAGTTTCTTTCTCACATAATAGCCCTTAAAGTCATGAAAAACAAAAATGCATTGAAACTATAGCCCTTATTTTATTTTATTATTATTTTCATGTACAATTTTACATATTGTATCTGTTCTTGTTCTGTATGCACCTTGTCCTTTTACTCTAATGCAATGATCTATGAGCCATGTTGTTTGTAAATTTGAATTTTGAAATTTGTTAACCGTTATGCTAACAACGCAACTGTCATGCAGCGGTTGCCTTGACGACACAAGACGGTGGCAGGGCAATCAATATCAATTAGTCAGTTAACTTGACAGCCAAAGAAAGCACAATGTCAAAGCCCTAGTAGCCAATATATATATAAATACACTGAAGGAATGCATCTTTTCGCATTTGGGAGGCGTAGGTAATGTATTATATCTATTTATTTTTATTTATCCATGAGTAAAAGCTCATTGAGATTAAAAATCTCTTTTCCAAGAGTGTCCTTGCTAAGATAGGCAACAGCACAGCTACACGGTTACAGACATAAAACAAACATATTCAATTGAAAACGAAGACAAAGAGCAAATTACAGAATCATAAGGTATCAAAAAAACATTCATCAACATTCAAAACATCCATCTACAGCCAGATGTGCCTGTTTCCACATCTTTTAGAAGCACTTTAGAGACGTCCAGTGAGACCAGCTCTCCAAGTTTCAGGTCATTTTGTAGCTGATTCCAAGAAGAGGGAGCAGCATTGATGCATACTTGAAGCAGCATTGATGCATACTTGAAGCAGCATTGAAGCATACTTGACGGTAAACAATGTTGGGATGTATTGAATTACCTTTTTTACATTTTAATTTTAACATTTTCTTTACATGTCAGTCCTATAAGAAGGTGTCAGTTGGTTTCCACTTCTAGTTCATACCAGTTCATGCCACTAGACCCAAACAATACAAGCCGATTGTAAGTCTTCTAATGATATGTTAACGTGCCTATAAGTCCTGGGAGCGAAGACGGTAACTTCAGGTAATGTCCTGCTAACGTTAGTGGATCTTCTGCCCTGCCTGTCAAGGTAAGCTAAGCTAGCTCGATGTAACGTTGGTATAACACACACAGTTACAGGCTGTTTACAAGCTGCTGGGAGGATTAAAAGCTGCCATGTCTCTCACCCGTATGTCTTGTTTATCGCTGCCCTCATCGCTCTCCTTCACACCTCTCTTCTTCTGTAGCTGTATAGTCTCAAAGGTCTTGAGCAGCTCCTCTTCTCTCAGATTGTGAGCGTGGTTCCTCGACGCGAAGCTCTCCAGCAGCTCCAACACTTTCACTATCTTCGGCACCAGACCCACCACGCTCTCTTTGCCACAGCCGTCGATGAGTCTCTCCACCTCGGTGCCGATCAGCTTGGCTATCTCGTACACATCGTCCACAGTCAGAGCCGAGAAGCTCCTGGAGAAACAGCCCTCAACAACAACAGTGTGTTTGGTCTCCTCCGCGTGTACTTCAGGTGCCTCCATGTCCTGAGTCCCGTCACATGCTGTTTTATATCTGCTATCGAAACCGGCAGTGGCTCTAGTCACTGCGACATGACAACCAGCCATAAAACAACGCGATTATAAAGCTGCAAACTAGTGCAGGTGTAAAGTTTAAAGTGCAAGCCTGAACATGACTTAATGCTCTAACAACAACACGTCATGCATGTTTAATGTTTGCTCACATTAACTCAGCCTACTAAAAAAAAGAAACACAAGAACATGGAGTACTCCTCAGTGAACTATAGTACAAGGCTGGATAGCACTCATGCAGTCTACTAGCTGCAGGATCCTCCTACTTTTCTGTCCAATGTAATTCGAGTATATACACACACACACACACACACACACACACATAACTACATGCAGAGACTCGCCTGCCAGGTCGAGCATACTGATGCATGCACCAGAGCATGAACATTGAATTTCCTCTGCTGATCTGCAGTCAGAAATGCTGACCTATAACTGTCCAATAATGTCAATCAGAAAATTAAAAAAGTTATGAGGCAGAAAGCTACACCCACACAGGCTAAACTCAAGTATAAGATAAGATAGAACTTTATTAATCCCGAAGGAAAATCTTGTGCCAGAGATTGCTCAAAAATCAAGTGTATAAAATAAAAAAGTACTATTTCTAGTACTAGTGCCTAATAGAATAATTATTAAGTAAGATACATTTAGTAAAATGAGTAAATAAGATAAGTAAAATAAAAAAGGTAAAGTAAGCTTACAAACAGAAAAATAAGTAATATTGCATATGTTGGACATTAAGTATAACTTCCATTATACCAGACTTAAAAGCAGTAAAAGAGACAATACTTTAATAGCAGGCCCTATTTTCAAATCCCTGGTATCCAAATAGAGGTAGAAAGCTACAACCACACAGGCACTACAGTATAACTTCCATTATACCAGACTTCAACGCACTAAAGACAATCCTTTAATAGCAGGCCCTATTTTCAAGTCTCTGGTATCCAAAATGCGTTGAAAGGAGCCAGCTGAGGTGGTTCGGGCATCTGGTGAGGATGCCCCCCTGAGCCCCTCTCCCTAGGGAGGTGTTCCAGGCACGACCAGCTGGGAGGAGGCCAAGGGGAAGACCCAGGACTAGGTGGAGAGATTATATCTCCACACTGGCCTGGGAACACCTCAGGATCCCTGTCAGAGCTGGTTAATGTGGCCTGGGAAAGGGAAGTTTGGGGTCCCCCGCTAGAGCTGTTGCCCCCTGCGACCCGACCCCGGATAAGCGGTTGAAGATGAGTGAGTGGTATCCAAATTGCTGAAGTGTGCTCGAGCAGTTCACTGAGGCAGAAAGCTACACCCACACAGGCTAAACTACAGTATAACTTCATAAGACCAGACTTAAAAGCAGTAAAGAAACAATCCTTTAATAGCAGGCCCTATTTTCAAGTCCCTGGTATCCAAAAATGTTGAAGTGTGCTTGATCAGGTCACTGAAACCAAACCAAGCTGAGTGCTTTCTCTTTAGGCGGCGTTGATCTCCTCCAAAGAGGGAAGCAAGCCAACAAAAAAAAGTTCCCCTGCGCAGTCAAAAGTAAACAGAAATGCTTCACTTCTCTTCACAAAGTTTTATTAAGCAATTAGAATAACAGCACATTACACGATCACATGACAAATGTTTATAAAAAATGGTGATCTTTATTTAAATCCAAGCTACAATGTCACAGGATGTACAGTACAACATAGTAACCGGGCATTACTGGCATGAAAATACACCTTTCAATTTCATTTCTCAAAGGGCTAAGGGGAAGTACCCTTGTGAAATAGTTATCAAATATTATCCCGAAGTATTGTGTACTGAAAACTAAACACAAATGCACATATGCTTAGATGTATCCACAAAAAACAAAAGACTGCATCTTCTTGAAGAAGCTTTACTGTAATAAAGGAGGTAAGAGAGTGGGGAACAAAACATTTATAGAAAATATCAAAAAAAAAAAAAAAGAACTTAGCAGGTTCCTAAAAAAGTCCTAAAGCCTTTACATAAAAATTTCCCAAACATCACAGTTGCATGTGTTCAATAGAAATATTACAAGGGCTGTTCTGGACCGGCTCCACATGATTCTGGCAGAGCTATCTACAAAATGTGATGCTCTCAGGCATACATGTCCTCGCGGTCTGCGTTATAGACCTCACCCTCCTGCAGCGATGCAAAGTTCAGGAAGTGCGAGGGCCGGTGGACTTCGTGGTAGAACTCCTTGGGGTTTGCCAGCTGCAGGTCGTACTTCATGTTGGGGTCGTGGCGAACACCTAGAGTAAGACGAACAAAAATGGTTATTTGATATCACCTATTCTGCCAATGCGTGACTTAAAGTGTAACAGTCCTGCCTTAATAAGCCATGAATGAACAGTACAGTAAAAATCAATCAAACTGACACAGGGACGGATCGGAAATATCAATGTATGGCACCGACTTCTGTCACGAATGTAAACAAGCAGCAGTATGGAGGCAGATTTAAAGCTGAATTGTTTAGCTCAACTGATAAAAGTAGAAAACGAAAGTTCATCTAATAAAAATTTAAAAAAAACTATGACTACTGACCCATGAAGTTGTAATTCCAGGACACCTGTCCAGGCACCATGAAGAAGCCCAGGAAGCGATCAGAGAGCAGCATCTGCACTCTCTCATAGTGGGATGGCAGGTAGCCTTTAGGGTTGTTGCCCTTGTCGGTGTTCTGCCGACCCCACTCGTAGCCGCTGGGTGTCAGCTTGTAGGCTGTAAGCGTGCACGAGCCTGGGGTGAAGCTGGAAACAGAGGTAAAATGTATTCATGTACCATTCAAACAACAACCATCACTTTACTATGCAGTTAAAACGGTAACATCTTTATAAACGGAGCACAAAAGAAAACCAGCTGTAGCAAAAAAGTCTTTCACGTGTTTGTTATCAGACTGTGAAAAAGCAGAAAACAATGACAGGCAAGAAGCAGCAGCACAGATGTAGGAGCCACAAAAGCACAATGAGCTTCCATATTTTACTTTTAACGGTGTGTCATGAAACATACCTGCAAGTGATGATGATGGTCTTTTCTCCGTCCCACGAGGGGTTGTCAGCCATGACCTTGGCATGGGTGGTGACGTCCTGTGGGGACAGCTGGGGCGACTCATTAGGCTGAGTATGGATCCAGCCGAGGGGCTCCATTTCCTGTTTACAGAAAGGAAAGAAGTTTAAAATATTTGCTGGTACAACAAAAAGCACAATTTAAAACGTTTACAAAGCAGCGAGTACAACTAACGAGAACTTAGGGATGTCACATTGAGGAAACTTTCCCCTCGGTTAATAAACTCGTTACAACACCGGTGTTACCGATTACAGCAGACATTTTACAAGAAAAGACGGCGCTCAATATATGTAGAGCGCCTACTTCGATCTTTACCGTCGGATGGCTGTGTGTCTGGCCTCTCCGGTCCAGCTTTCGCTGCGAGGCTGGCGCCGCGCACACCGGCTGTGACCGCTCTGTCCTCTGCACAGCGATTGCCTCATTAACGTTATGGTGTCCTTATAGCATTGGGTTTAAATCCGAAGTATTGCCAAATAGGCGCTTTTGCTTTTCGCTTTGACATCAAATCGGCTGCCATCGTCTTGTCTGTCAACTCTCTTTCATCCTGTGTGAGAAATCTGACACCTGCTGCTCTGAGCTGAGACTTCACACGGAGCAGGCAATTTCACTTTCAGATTGTAGCGTCCGTCGTCCGACTACGTATCGACAACATGCCGCTGATACAGCAAAATTAACCAAATGGGTTTTATTTTTTATTTTAAAAAAAAGGCTAAACAACGGTGGGGGTGGTGGGTACGTAATGTAATCGGTGCGTGTCCGACCACGATGTAACACCGGTAACACCGACTAATGCGATAAGCCTAACGAGCACCCATCATAAAATAGTAAGAATGAGCATGTTTGCCTTACTTTAAGGTATTCATGACCAGGCAGCTGGTTGGGCAGGTGGACAGTCTGGTGTGTCCCCCACTGTGGTACCATGACGATACAGCGGATCTCCTTCACCTGGGGGTTGTCTGGTGGACTGGTGCCATACAGGTAACCTGCAATCTGGATCAACACAGTGCACCGTCAGTATCTACAGACATCTTTACTTTGCACAGACGTGATGAGGCACCCTCAGGTAGAGATGTGCATCAATATAATCAAAAGAAATAGTTTGTCCATCAGCTGCAGCGCTATTTATTATTTACATACTTGTGCTCGCAGATCTGAGATGCAGATGAACTTCTTGAGAACGTTCTTAGGCAGGATGTAGGTGTAGCCCGTCTCCTTGATGTCGTCAGATGACACGTAGATGTGGTTGGTTCGGAGGTGGAGGTTGGCAGCAGATATGGCCCTGACAGGTGAAGAACAAGCAACATTAAAGTTAGGACTGCCTAGTTACACATTTACTACAATACGCTATGATGTTATTTTCCTTTATGAAGAAATGCCTCAAAACAAATTCAAACAAGCCGTCTGCTCACCTGACTCTCCATTCGGTCTTAGAGGAGAAGGTCTGGGTCTCGTAGTTGGAGGTGGTGGAGGTGATGATCTCGTCACCGTGCTTGTTGACAGTTCGGGTCTGCGTGGCTGTGAGCTGCGACTGCTCTTTAGTCTGCTTCTCGATCTCGGCAATCTGCTGACGCTGCTGTGACGGAGCTGAGATCTCCATACCCAGGATGATGTCACGGATCTCAGACTGGGTCAGCGAGGCCACATTCACACTGGATGAAGACAAAAGAACTATTAAATAATCTGGCTTTATTCTGTTCTGTTGAGTTACAGAAAAGGACTATCAAACATCTATCCGAGCAACATATTCAGGCCATAAATTAATACATACTTGTTCTTTTTGCCATAATCTGCCAGAATGAGATCCTTGAGTTGCACTTCCACCTTGATCCACTCCTCGTCAGTGAGCGTGGGCCAGATGTGATGAGGCTCGGTGATGGTCGTCTTGTCGGGTTTCAGGATCACCTTGGCGCGGTCATTGTTGACGTGGAGCGCTCTGAGGATCAGGATGAGTCGGGAGAAGGCCTAGAGATTGGGGCAGACCACCAAACAAACTATTTACACAGGGGATAAAATGATGTCACCAAAAATAAATGCACCATTATGAGTGTTGTTGGGAAATCAGCTTGGATCAGCCCAGGTATACTTGACAACCGCAAGGACAAGTTTGCTTTATTATTTGTGGTGGTAATGAAGCACTTCCATAGAGACACAACACAGTCATATCATTTTAGCCTGTTGTGAAACTCACTGTGTAAGACGAGATGGTCTTGAGCCAGTCGTCGTAGAGGTTGAACAGCACCATCTGAGGCTCTGTAGCCTTCAGGATCAGGTCTCCGAACTTCTCCACCTTCAGACAGGCCTGGAAGGGCAGCTGCAGCTCAGAGCCTTTGATCACGATGTTGGGGAAGTCGAGCAAGTGGACCTGCACATAGAGAATGATTGTATTAGATCTGGAAAGCTGTCTGGAATTACACCAATACGATCCTTCAAGGCTTGTAATTATTATTATAGCAGTTGTTAGCATGAGAGAGTCTCACCTCCAGAGGGTCCAGCATGCCCTTCCTGGTCACAATGATCTGTTTGGGCTGCTCTTCCACGGGGAGGGAGCGAATCAGGGCAGCCACTTCTTCAGCTGTCTTCCATTTGGCCAGCTGCAAAACAAGAATAAAGTTAGAATCTAATGATGGAAAGAGCAACTTCAGCGTATCTATGTAGTCACTTCAAACGGGTAGGAAGGTGTTTGAATGCGTCTGCGTCACTTAGTTGCAGACAATAGAGTTAAGACCTTCATAAACAAACAAATTCAAATAACCGCATGTTTGGTAATATTGTTTTCAGAATACTTTATAAACCCCGCCAAATGCTGACAAAAGCAGCCCAAATTTCATCTACAAGCCCAACGCTATTTTTCCCAGCATAACTTAGTCAAAAGTAGCCCAATTTAGTTGCATTGTTTCCAGAATACAAAGAAATGCGCAAAACAATTGTGGAACAAAACACAAAACAAATGCAATGATAGTAAGAGCCTGTACCACAAAAAACAATATATACATATATGATACAAATCACTAAACACAATAGGAATCAATCCATAGCAGACTAGGTGAGAATGAAAGTGAGGAGTGGTGGAGTAGAGCCGTACCTGTCCCAGACGTTTCTGTCCAGCCCACACAGATGTGTGAATGATCTTGAGGAAAAGCTGTCCAGTCCTGGGGTTGAAGATGAAAATAGCTCCATTGATGGGCTTCGTGGTCAAGTTACCCTCAAAGGTCTGTTGAGATAGATGGAGAATATGTGTGACTAAATTCAAAAGGACACATTTTCTTCTATATTCCTATGCAAAAGCAACATATTCAGACACTTTATTTACAATAAGACGCAGTAATTCCAAAACAAACGGCCGTGTGCCCTCACCTTGTGGATGGTGACTCGGTACACGTTGGTGTCATCTACAAACCAGATGATCTGGTTGGAGAAGAGTTCACCGTAGTTCTGAGAGGACAGGTAGGGCTCAGTGGGCTCAGAGGAGTACAGCTGCAGACCTTTGCGGATGCGCTCCCTGAGCACGTACAGGGCGGGGTTGGCTTTCATGATCTTGGCCATGGCCTGCTGGATCAGAGGCTTGCTTCCAGGGAACCAGTTACCATAGGCACTATGGAGGAGATACAATAACATACAGAGTTAAATACTAACGTGAGATTATTTTTTCATCAATATTTTCTTCGTTGATACCCGGAGAAAAACACTTCATGGGAGGTCAGAGTACATCTACCCTACAACACCATTTGAGCTGTGACTTTCTGTTGCAGACAGTTGTGTTCATGTAAAACAAGTTAGGAAGCTAGTGTGAAGACTTCCAAGGCTACTGCAGAACATACTTGACATGAACAAGTGGATGTCAGAATTCAGGCAATGTTGTCAAGCATTTACCACACATTTCTGGTTTATTTTTACACACCTATAACGCACTGGGGCTCACTTTAAATCAGGAAGAAAACACTGCTTTGCCCTCTTAAACCATCAATTAATGCAAATTTTCCTGTAGCCAAAATGACTGTTAATGTGTTAGATCAAACAACATAATTATGTGGCATCCTATTTTTAGGTTTCTCTTTTAATCAGTTAGTATCTGCTATCATACTGGTCATGTACCCATGCTTGTAACAATCCTAACCTGTGGAGGTTGTAAGCCAGGTCGATAGCAATGAGCACCCCCGTGGGGGAGGGGTAGATACTCATGTTGTCGGTGGTGTAGTCCAGGAACTTGGCCCTGGCGTAGCGCTCGATGTCGTGCGAGTCATAGTCACCCCAACGCAGCTGGATGTCGATCCAGTACTTCTGTGTGGTGGTGCTGTCCATCACGTCTCTGTAAGAGGAGATGCACATTTTAATTCATAGAAGATGAGATTAAGGACCTTTAAAATGCTTCCGTGATGAGTTTTATGAAACCCATTAATGTCTTCAGAGCACCTAGTGTAACTTTAAAATATATTCAGTGACATTTTTTCTGGAAGCGAAAGTTATGTGAAGATAGTTTCAAAAGTCATACTTGGAGTCAGCAAGCAGAGATGGTCGAGAGACGTTCCACTTGTACGATGCAAAGAGGAGGATGTCTGCACACGATGAGTTCATCTTGTACGACTTCCTGGGGTGGATGGTCTCCTTCTGCACCGTCTCAATCTCAAGAGCATCCAGCTCCTGATCAAACACCTGGAAACAAAAACATTGTGGTCAATAATCAAGCAGGTAAAAAAGCCATTTTAAGAACAAATTTCAGTGTGCTCCATTTCCATAACGAGGTCAAATAAATCAAACCTACCTGACAGAGATCCATGACGATGCTCTCATGAATCTTCTGCCACAAGTGAGCCCTGAAGATCTGAATGAGGGAGATCTTCAGTGTGGGGATCTTGCCGTGCATGAAGATTCCTGTCAGGTCAAGTTGCACCTGGAAACCCACGTACACCTAAAGACAGAGGACAGGAAATGAAGGTTGAGACAGACATGTTTAAACCATTTAGACAGTTCTTCATCATTGACTGTTTTTGTACAATAACCTAAAAATCAGATACATTTACAGATGTTGGTTGTACTAACGTTGGCTCGGTTGATGGTGGGTGACCACCACAGTGTGAAGCGACGGTTGGGGATTTGGTTCAGACCAGACCTCTGGGCATTGGTCAACTTCTTCCATTTCATGGACTCCTCAAAGCCACTGGCCTTTTCCCTAAAGACCAGAAAATGAGACAATCTTTAATGAAGGAATAAAACAAATCCACAACTTGGAAAAATTAGCTCCAAGGAAGTTATCATTTCAGGAGGGAAATATAGAACACGCATACAAAGTACAGCAAGTATTTTGGTTGTGCTCAGGAGACTGAAGTTCAATATTGTTCACAGAACAATATTGAACTTCAGTCTCTTCTTTTGAGAGTTGTCTGAGCCTTAAAATTATCTCTCATTTTTCTGATATTCTCGCACTATAAGCTTTCTTAGTATCAATGTACTCTCACCAGAAGAGACCCTCCCAGGTGGGAAAGTAAGTGCCTTTGAAGAGCGTGTGCTCTAGGATGCCCTCCACTCCGCCCAGAGCCTGGATCATGTCTGTGCGGTAGTTGTTCAGGTTCCACAGTTTGCCGTCGTGCCTCTGATGGGTCCACCAGAATGGATTCTGCTTCAGCACCTGCACTCAATCGATACAGAGACATCATTAGATATATGCATGTTGGTGTATAATGCAACTTTATAAAAAACAGTCAGTATGTTGACATGCTAATTATAAGGATTTGTGGTACATTCATGTTAGAATCAAACTAAAAACAACTGATCCCTGGTACATAATTTCTCAAACTATCAGTAGTGTCTCCATCATACCTGGTACTGTTTGAAATCTGTCCTGACTCTCCAGCCTTTGTCATAGGCCAGTGTGTGTCTGTCCTTCTGGAAAAGTGTGTTGATACGGGGGATTCCTCTGTCCCACGAGTCCTCCAAATCCTCCAGGGTAAGACGCCTGAAACACAGAAAACACATTGCTACTTGTCTTGTCGAGTTCCAGCTCACATTTGTTAAAATAAATACTATTGGATCAGTGCAGAACTGCAGATCCTGTGAATTCAACAAATGATCTGATTAAGACAATACCTGTTCTGGGCGATGGCTTCCTGTCTTTTGAGGGCGTACTCGGCCCAAACCCTCTGAGAGTCAATGAACTCGCTCTCCCATGGTTGAATGTAACGATACAGGTTAGGAATCAGCTGATCTTCTTCATGGCTCATTCCAGACCTGAAGTGGGTGATGCCCACATCTGTCTGCTTGGACCACCTGGTGGAGAGAAAGAAGAATTAAAGCCCAGTTTGCTAAATGAATTTACTGACAAGAGATCAAGACAACAAACGGCCTGCATGCTGACTTTAACTTACCGCAAGTCTGACTGTGGAATAAGCACGTGGCCCATGGACAGCATGCCGAGGCCGCCCAGCTCTTTTGGAGTGTAGAAGACTACAGGAGGGAAACGGCTAGGCATTTTGGAGTTCAGGCCGATCTTGATACGCGTCTGGATCTTGTTCTCACACTTCACCAGCAGGTCCAGGAGCTCCTGGGTGTTGACCACGGCCTCGCGGAAGTACGTCATCAGACCGATCAGAGCTGTGTTCCACTTGTTCACAATCTGGAGGTAAATACGGGACATAATGAAATATTCTGACAAGGTAATTATCCGTGTTCCGTTTTAACATCATGTGCTACTGCTCTAGTTTTTTAAGAAAGGTTGTCAGCTGACCTTGGTGAATGTGGTGGATCCAGAGGCCATCAGGATCTGACGCACTCTGTTGTGGAAGCGCTGCATCGATTCATCGTCCACACGCAAGAAACACTGTGCTGTCCTTTCTTTGGTCACCTACACATAGAAATACAATACAGAGAACTTCAAAACAGGAATGTGATCATGGACACTATTAGACAGACAGCTGTAAGTGCCAGTACTGTAATCAGATATATCCAAACTGTTGAAGTGAAGCTGTTAGCATAACAGACGCTTATTTTGGGCATTGGTTCCTCACCTCATTCTGCAGGTTCCACACACCATCCTTGTGAGTGAACTCCTCGTAGCTGGTTCGGCACTTTGGCAAGATGCGGCACTCAAAGCCACACATGTTGAAGAGCAGGTTGGGGTTGTCTTTGCTGTAGACCGAAACAAAGCTGTTCTCCCACTGGACAGTGGTCACGGATCTGGGCAGGCGGTTCTTGATGTCCCAGAACACAGCACGTCCCCTGGGAAGAATAAGATGAAAGAGGGGATTATGGCTGTTTGTCTCCAAATCTGGTAAAATAAGAATAAGATTTAATAATAGAATAATCTAATAGTTTAAGAAGTGGCACTCACAAGTTGACGTCGTGCTTCATCAGTCTCATGCGGGCATCGCGGGGCCAGCACTTCTTGTTGTTGTAACCCACTATGTTCTCATTGTTGGGGTCTGGGTGCTCAGTCAGGTACCTCTGAATCAGATCCCTGGCCTCATCAGCAGAGAACCTGGTGGACCCATGAAAAAGCCACAACTTATAATTTATCAACAAAAACCTCCTTTTTCATTCATGTTCACAAATCTGTACCATTTGGCAGTGAAGGCAGAAGCCAACTAATGCAATTTTAAATGTCTGTCCATCAGAGCTTGTGTTGACAAAAAGCAGTATTCCCAAAAGCCACGTTAGGAACGTCTTTTATCATTGTGGTGACTCAATCCCACCTGAAGAAGATGTGGATGCGGTCGATGTAGCGGCAGTACAGTCGGATTGGGTGGGCGCTCTCCGTGGGCGTGTCTTGGAAACTGAGGAAGTCATTGGGCATCTGAGGCGGGCCGGCCATCTCGC
The DNA here is from genome assembly GCF_043250625.1 of Sebastes fasciatus. NCBI lineage: Eukaryota > Metazoa > Chordata > Actinopteri > Perciformes > Sebastidae > Sebastes > Sebastes fasciatus. The sequence goes on from NC_133801.1 coordinate 17,590,371, forward strand.
TGGCGCGGTGCAGGCCCAGCACCAGCAGGTCCATCACCAGACCGTAGTACTGCACAATGAACGAGGCAAACTGGAGCCCCCTGATGATGCCATAGGAGTTGGTGTGGTTCATGTCCTAGATAGACAAAGAGGAAAACATTTAGATCAAATACCAGAGAAACTTATTTATAAAGATTCTAAATCAGATTTAAAATGAAAGAGTGTGTTTACCTTGTAGTTGATGACCACGTTGTTCTTGGCTGTCATGTAATCAGCGATGTTGTGGTCAACAATCAGACGCAGCAGCCTGTTGAGCAGGGTCAGATCAATCTTCTCGTACATCTTCTCGTAACGGGACTCCAGCATCACGTTGCACTCTCCCTCCGCCGTCTCCCACACATCCTGCAGGTTGTTGATGCCTGAGGAGAATTAACAAAAGGATAATGTTTGACTTGTGGTCCCCTTCCAACAGTAACGGTAGTAATCAGACGGGATGTATGTCATTAACAAAAGTTTACTTCCACCTAAATGCATACTGAGGTATTACACAATATGATCAGACTTTCATACAGTTAACACTATTACTGGTCCTGACCTTGGCACCACTTGTAGACCAGCAGCGGTGGCGGTTCAGTGTCAGCAGGTTTGATCCAGGGAGGGAAGAGGCGCCTCTTGTCCGCCTCGTACCACAGGTACTGGTCGAGGTAGGCGTCGGTGATCTTCTCCAAGGGCTCGACATCATACACGGGCACCAGGTGACTGTACAAGTCCATGAACTCGATACCCACCTGCAAAAGAAGAAGTCGTTCTGAGACTGACGGGAATCAAATATGATGGCTAAGACACACGTTTATAAAAGCGTCATTAAATTCAAGGCTTATAGCAAACAATTCCTGCAGTCATCCACAAAAAGCATGATGATAACATGATACTCAGCTAATTTCTGAATAAGGCTTCAAGTCACTTTTTCCTGCCAACAATCTAATGAAACAAGCTCTGTTAAGTAAAGAGCTTTTCATCCATGGACAAGAAATACGGTGCAACATTTTCCCCCTATAACATATGTTTATGTTTACCAATACTGACCTCTTTGAAGGCTCTCTGTGTGAGCAGGTGACGTTTGATCCTGGACAAGGCCTCGTGAGGGTTGTCGTACGCCTGCTCAATGAGCCCCAGCTCCTCCCTCTGACTCTGGTTCAGACGAGACTTCACACTGCGGGGGGACGCAGAGACACAATATGTAGAGAACAACATTCTGGCATTTCCTGATAAAGTTGTTCATGTTGAAACGTGTGTTTACCTGTACGCCTCCTTGAGCCTCTCCAGGGCCAGGATGAGCAGCTTGGTGTCGTGTTTGTAGGACAGCGGGGGGAAAGGGATGGGCGAGAACCGCCGGCTCTCCAGCCAGTGAACGGTGGTGGTGTAAATGGCCACCGCCTCTTCGGCTGTGATGTAGGGGCCATCCTGTAAGCAGGACATATACACTTCATTAAAAATATGGCAAAATGAAAAGATCTTAGGCATTAATGTTCATGTATTAAGTTGTTATTTGCAAATATAAATGTGGGTGATTAGTACATGTTAATAAAGTACAAATATAGCATAAGAATACATGATTAGAAGCAATGTCTGAATGGTGAAGAGACAAACTGCAGCTGCAGCCAGTAATAAAGAGTCACCATTCATTTTAATATTCCTCTAGTTCTTACGCACAGGCAAGCAGACCAATGCAAGTGCGCCTTTGTAAGAGGACTTTACTCAAAACTTGGAAATATAACTAATCAACGCAAACGTTTATAAAATATTGACAGCGTAAAAAACACAAATCCAGCTTTTTATTGATGGAAAGACCATTTCAACATTTCCTTTTTGAGCTTTCTTTCTGTGTGTCACCTTCAGGTAGTTGTGCTGTCTCTCCTGCTCAGCTTTCAGGTACAGACGGGTCAGCCTCCCCAGGTTCTTCTTGCACACCGTCTTGTCCACAGTGGCTCCGCGGCGGATTCGCTCACGGTTGTAGTGGGCGGTGTTGGTCCACCAGTCAGCTTTGGCCTTGACGTAGCGCAGGATCATGTTCTCAATGGGAGTGGGCAGGCCTGGCACCTGTAATGAAAGAAAGACAAATCCTAAATTCAAACAGGGCAGCGCTTTAAGGATTCTGTGATTAATCCTGGTCTTTTGATAACAAACCATCCCCTCTCCCGTATCACACTTAGTCATAGTGGAAATGATCTCTGTGACGCACTGACCTTCCAGGGGATGTTGGCCTTCCAGCACCTCCAGGACTCGCTGAGGTGCTGCAGGATGGTTCTGGCCTTGTTCTGTTTGATGCCCTCGGGCATCATGTCCAAGATGTCGTGCATCACAGCGGCACGCAACTCCAGGTCAAAGTGAGACTCCACGCGCTGTTTGGTCACCGTCTTGGCTACGCCCTTGGAGTGACGTCCTGTTGGGGCAATCGAAAAACAACGGTTTATTATTTCCTGCAGACACAAACCTGTGCACCATCCGTTTTGTTGCTGCAATAATAGTAGCCACCACAAAAACATGGGGGAGTGTATATGCATACCTTCAAACTGCCTGGCGAGCAGATTCCCCAGCCACCTCTCCAACAGCGGCGTGATCCCCCTCATGAAGAACAGCCACACTCTCCAGCCGGGAGCCCAGAAGCCACAACCTGGACCTTTGCCCACAGGACCCTGAGAACAAACAAGAAAATCATAATGAATTCAAACTTTAGATGGCAGGCTAAAATGGACACCAAACATAATATTTCAAATACACAAACAGTTGGCAGATCAAATACACAGAGTATTTACTTACAGTGTTGAAGCGGTAGTAGATGAGATGCTTCAGATCTTTGCACATCCGAATTTGTCTCATCAACTTGTACTTGTATCGGTACATGCCTGTCAGCTGACCCACATGGGCGAAGATGTACTGCAGCCCATCAGACAACTACAATACAGAGAAGAGATTCTGGGATTAGTCAAGTATGAAATGACTGTAAAATAATCTTAAAAACACCACTGAAATCAATACAAAAAAATGATCACACTTCCTCTGCCACGTGTGCACCATCCACACGAGGCGTAAAAACAGCACTCGTGGACTCATAATGGCACATTATATTAGAAAGGCACGTTTAGGGGAGGTCTCCGAGTGTGTGACAGAGGATTTTGTGCTGTTTTTATGACATGAGTCCATGCTGTGACCGGAGGAGCTCATCACAAGTTCAAATTTGTTGCTGAACTCACCTGGAAGGCGTCAACATTTCCCAGTCTGTACTGCACATGGCTGTCCACCACCAGCTTGCTGAGACGCAGCACCTCTCTGCACAAGTGAAAGGCGTTACCGAATCGGGACTTCTTTCTTTCCTGGGGGACAGAAACAAGAACACAGTTGTAAGTCAACCTTGAAATAGGAAATTCGATTTTGAGTATTTTTTGTGAGTAAAGCTTCCAACAAAAGGATGAGAATATTGTAAATTCAGAGCAATATTTAACCTCCTATTGTTCATTTAGGTTTGATACAATGTTGTCAACAACAACAACAACAACAACAACAGGTGGATCTGTACCTTTGTGGTGAGAGTCTTGACAGGCTTCAGGTTGAAATTGTAGTCAAGATGCAGGTAGTTGAGGTTCTTACGGTGGATGAGCAGATTGAGCATGTTGTAACCCTGTCTGCAGACCTGCAGACCCACCTCCACCCAATCCAGCTTGGTGGACTGAAAGAACTTGGTGGCCTTGAAGGAGCGGAACAGATACCTGAAAGACAACAGATGGAAAATCTTAACAAAAAACAACAACTCATTGATGAGCTTCATTTAAAAAGAAAGCTTAACAGGAAATCAAATAAAGAGTCCAATGATGCTCACCTCTTCTTCTGGGCTTTGGGTGGTCTGTGTTTGAGAGCGTTGAGCACATAGTACTTGAGCAGTTTCTGGTACGACACGCGCACTTTCACTGGCTGTCCTGCGGGGCAGTGCTCACGGTACCTGGAGAATAATTTAACACACAACTAACATTTAGGTATAACATGGTACCAGAGGATTCCTTGGGTTTTTTCTAGTTTCATATGCCAGTATCTTCACTCTAGCCTTAAAGCTGAGCCTACTACAACCGAAAAATCACAAGTTGCGTAAATGCATTAAAGAAATTAGTGGCGTAAAAACAAATTTGCATTAACACATTATCGTGATTTCTTTGACAGCCTTACTTTACATCTGAATGATACACAAAATAAAACTTTCTGTTTGCAATCAGTACATTATGACACATTTAGTCTCGTTACAACAGGTTGGTTGTTTGCTCACCAGTTCTTGATTAGAGGGATATCGATGGCTCGCCTTGTGCGGCCAGATCTGAGGTTGAAGGGTCTCGGCGCCCACAGCAGAGCGATGCCGTTGGCTGTGTTATCTGTGTAGAGTGGGGTCTCCTTGAGGAAGGGCTCCACGTACTCAGGAAGCTCAAACTCCTCATCGTCTTCAGGCAGAGGCTCCTGACTCTGCGTGTGCAGGACATTACAATAATTTAAGAGCGAGTTAAAGAATACTGACTTGTAAATAGAACAGCTAAATGTAAAGAAAAGGGATCGTAATCATTTTCATTTCTGCTGGAGTTTTACCCCAAATCAATTTAAATAATTAGAAGCAATATCTGAATGATGAAGGGCCAACTGCTACTGCAGCCAGTCAAAGAAAAGTCACCATTCATTTCAATATTCCTCAAGTTCTTACGCACAGGCAAGCAGACCAATGCAAGTGCGCCTTTGTAAGAGGACTTCCTTCACAACATGCGATTTGTTGCGAGGGAATTATATTTATCTTTTCATAGCTGCCAAAAAGGTAGAAGGTGGATAATCATCCACACTTACCTTGACAGAGTGTCTGTGTGAAATGGGGTTGATCAGCGGGTCAAAGTAGAACGCTGGGAGATCTGGATCCTCCGTCTTGATAAACACCACGTTGGGTGTATGATACCTGCGAGGGGAAAGTCATGAGTGTCTACTCATTTAGTCATTGGATGAGCAAAGACCTTCATGGGCACTTCACACAAGTTACATCTGAATATTTTTTAATTAATTTAAGTTACTTTTAAATGAACTGCAACTTTAATAAATAACTCATTCATTCACTTCTTACCAGGTGAGGTGGACGTGGTGCGGCAAGTTGTTGTACAGGTAGGGAAAGGCGATTTTGTACTCTGTCCTGATAGGCTGTCGGATGATGATCTTGTTGATGTCGTTGAACTCATTCCAGTCTTCATCCCTGCAGGAAACACAGAGAAGGGTCAGCTAAGACACAAATCATCTATTCTTACTTGATGTTTTGTTTGAGGTCAAACAGGATTAATATTCAAACTATTACAAGAAACACAAAAAAAAAATTCATTTCTGAGCATGCAAGTGGTGGTCATGCCATGTGACCTCCACAATCCAATAAAATGAACAGAGTAAAGTCTGTAGGTCTATATGTATTTACTAAAGGCAGGAGGTCCTTACTGGAGGTTGATGTCCCTGACCAGTGGCTCAAACTTTGGTCCCCCGGGGATGGCCATGTTCAAGGCCTTGGAAGTGAAGAAAGCCTTGAGGTCAAACAGATAAAAGTAATTGAAATCCACCAGGTCTGTGAGCAGCTGGTTGGCCAGGCGGTACAGCGTGGACATCATGGGCAGCGTGAACTGCCAGCGACGGTAGGTGGTGCCATTCACAAACCTGGAAGAGGGCACAAATGAATTATTCTTTGATTCTTTTAGCAACATTTCAGCTGAAAATGTAAAATTGTTTGTCTTTAAAAGAGGGACTGGATGGCTTACTTGGCAGTGTCTTTGAGGGGTTGGTGCTCATAGAGCCACTCCGCAACTGAAGAGTCCTCCTCAGAGTCCAGCTCCATCTGGATCGCCTCCAGTGGCTCCACATCAAGGATGTTGTCAGCGTAGTCCAGCGGCGGCTCCTCATCATCGAATGGTGGAAAGCGCATCCGCTTGAAGTGCCGACGATCACGCTTCTCACGCCTCATCATGATCCACATGGTTCTGGGAGGAGGATAAGGGATACCAATGACTTTAGAAATACTAATGAGTATAATGCACTTGATGTGCCATGTACTACAAACATGAAAAGCATCGCCCAACATCCCACTCTCTCTTACCCCCACTGTGCGATGTAGACTGGCTCTATGACCCAGGGGATTTCATTCACAAAGGAAATAGCTCCGGTGATGTGGTAGAGGACGGGCACATCTCTGATCTGTTCCCAGGGCATGGGCATGTTTTCCAGCAGCTTCAGTACAGCATGGGGCATGTACTTGAGGGCACTGTTCAACAAAAGGAAAGATACAGGATGAGCTATGGCAGTGGTGATGCTAACCAATTAACAAAGAATTAAAATGGCAATTCATTTTTACCCGAGGTACACCCTCTTGTCATGGCGAAACTTTCTGTTGGTCATGTCTCCATGGTCCCTGATAATCTTGCGGACATGCTCAGGGGGCATGTCTTCCTTCTGAGCATCCACAAAGCCAAACTTTCTCTTTTCAGAGTAGCGCTTTGCCTGCAAGTGCTGCCATTTTCTTGCTGTAAAGTTAGAGGACATTTAAAACAAGATTAACCCACACCACAATCACTTGTGATATAACATAGTAGTTCTTAACCTCACCAGGCATGTGCTGCATTGAGTGAAAGTCAACATACCTTTCTCTTGCAGTTTTTCCTCAGACATGTAGTCCGGGATGGGCACAGGAAGGGGCACACCTGGTGGCATCCCTGCAGGGACCCCTCTGTAGGGGAAGGTAGCCGCCATGGCGTCTCACTACTGAAAACAACAAAACAGAAAATTTCTATAAACATTTCTCCCAAATGTGTTTAGTTTTAAATGTCATCAAGGAGTGCGGTTACCAGTTAAAACAGGGGAAAAAAATTGCATTTACATTACACATAGAAGCCAAATTGATGGGCAACTCTCCATTACATTAGGACACAGAGTTCTCTAGCTAGCTTACTCTTACAGACCATGGGAAGTTGAAATCAAATCGTATTCAACACAAACTGGTACTCGTCTCTTGGTAGAAAATGTTACTTGTGCACATTATCTAAATACTGTTATCTTGGAAAGACCACATTGAATTTGTCTGTAAAAAGACAAAACAAAGAATTTACTTTCTCTGCCGCCTCAGGTCTTTTGAGGCGAGTAAACAAATTCTTCTTGTGTTTTTTTACGTCTATTATTATGAGTGTTCTACAGTATTGTTATACTACAGGATACAAGAGTTTGTCCACTACTTTAAAGTCAAAACTGCACCACCAAATGAAAATCTGCTCAAAGATTGTAGATCAACCCCTTGAGAAACTCTATGAATCAGCCTATCATAATAACATCTTAAGGCTGGCTAACACCATTGTCTCTGACCCCAACCATGTTTTGAACAGTGAATATGAATTGTTACCATCAAAATCGGAGATACAGGGTTACACGATTTAATAAGGTCAGACTGAAGCACTCTTTTGTGCACCAGTCAATCCTAAAACTAAATATGGAGCCTAATCCCAGATCAAATGTGCGTTGAAGGGCCCTGAATATCATCTTCTGTGATTATAATGTTTAAATATACGTGTCCTTGTTTCTGGTCTGTCCTTTCTGTGATGTTTGTAATGTGTTATGTATGGTTAATGGTGATGTGTTTTGTCTGATGGGTCTTACTTGTCTGTCTGTGATGTTTGTAATGGGTAATGTATGGTTAATGGTGATGTGTTTTGTCTGATTGGTCTTACTTGTCTTTCTGTCTATAGTAACAGTATGTCTATTGGATGTGTACTTTTTGTCAAACTGAGCTGCCTATGGATGCAAAATGAATTTCAGTGCAAACTGACAATAATATCGTATCGTATGTTGCAAATGGAGCAAATTTCAAACCTGTCTGACCATAAAGTATCATCGTACTATCTAAGTAATGGCAACAAAACCATTCATTTGGCGGTTAGCTAGCTAGCTTAACAACATGGCTTCCCGTACTTACCAAACTGTAACGTGATGTACAACTTTAAGAAACGCAAACTACTCTTTAACCGTTCCGTAAACTTCACAGTACAAAATACAATCATTGTATTCTTTAAAATACGTCACACACCAAGGTATAAAACATTAAACCGACATTAGCACTCTCTTGTTTGTTGATCAAGCAGCGTGGATGAAGCTAAAGCTAGCCTAGCAGCTAACTAACGGCTGCATGTTAAACAATAAAACACCTCTCTACCTTCACTCACCGTGAGATCTATTAACGATGAAGACAGCCGTGTTACACACTCAATCATCTACCACATCTCTACTGTGGATTCTCCTTGTTTCTGATTCTCTGCGGTGTGGATTTGTGTTGATTTGTCTTCACGCACGACGGTCGACGGCGGCCACACGATGAACGCAGCTCACCGGGAATCACAGACAACAGCTACGCCGGATATACGTCACGTTCACCACTAAACCGTTAGGGCTCTACGTCGAAACTTACGCAAACGTTGGACAAGCGTAAATTGTTCAAGTACCCGGATGTTTCATTTTCCTCTGCACTAGTGCCCTCTGTAGTGTTGGAGGTGCAGCCTGCTGCAGGGTTTCATAAACAAGCATAACAAGCATACAGCAGTTGTTTTTTTTCATACTTTATTTCAAAAGTTACTAAAACATATTCAGATTTTTCATTACAAAGAATTCTGTACATATATTTTACAGTATAAAAATAAAATGAATTATACAACGAATAAAATGTAAGGAAAGGAAAAGATGAATAAAAACAAATTAAACAAGTATCTGTTAAATAATTGGAATAAATTTGAAATATCTAAACAATCTGATGGCAATTTAGAATTTTTGAGTTTTAAGTTTTCAATCATAGTCAAATATGTTTTAAAATCAGTATCTTTAAAAGTATAAAATGAGGGTATTGTTTTATTATTAATAATAATAATAATAATAATAATATTAATGATAATAATAATAATAATCTTTATTTGTATAGCACCTTTCTAAACATAGTTTCAAAGTGCTTGCACAGATACAATGAAATACAGACAAAATAAAAACAACAATAAAAGAACAAAAAAGGTGCACCAAGCTGTTGCCTTCCGGAGTTAAAAAAGCCTTTTTCTAAAAATGGGTTTTTAAAAGAGATTTAAAATTGGTAATTGGTAATTTAATCATTTTACTGAACTTTGTTTTGAAAAGTGTTGTATAAATATTATATATAATAAATAAATACTTACACTTTGCTGCTGCAGTGTTTGCTTTTGATTCCAAAGTAACCTTTATTGTACACATTTGATTTAGCCTAAGTGTTGTTTTTTTGTTTGTTTTGTTTTTGTAGAAGTTTCTATGCTGTATGCTTTTATTGTGAAAACTAGAGTTAACCGGAAGAGTGGAGTTCTGTGATCATTAGGGGGCAGGTCTGATCACATGTTATTTATAAGTCACACTCTGCTTTTCACATAGTTAGAGACACTTTTTACAGTGTTTCTGTAATGATGTCGGACTTAATGGCGACTTGTGACGACGTGCGGGAAAATGTGAAGGTATTATTCAGTTTTATCTTCAGTTCAGAGCTCAGTTTTATACAAAAGCAGTTCTGACATTACATAATAGCAGAAGAAGAAGAAGGAGGACACATTCTCATTTGTTCTTCTTTTTCAAATCTAGTAATTAGGCTATAATGTTGAAAATTTAGAGAGATTCAATTTAAAATTGTGCACAATTTCTACCCTTTTAACATAATATTGGTGTCAAGTCCAGGGGAGGTCTAACGTTAATGCTGGTTCAAAGTCTTCCTTGATGTCCCTAAAAATAGTCCAATTTACAGTCAGAAAAACACTGGAATCCACCTATTTGATATCCACCAAGTGTTTTTAACTATTCATTTTGGACTTGAGCCAAGGAGGTGCTTGTGAACACAAAAGTAGGGCTAAAAGTTAATTTTATTGGTTTATTTGATCATTGAGAAACGGGAGAAAAAAAAGTAAAAAGTCCAGTTGGATATGTTGGCTAAGTTGGCTTTTTTAACATCTGTAGTCCATGGTTAGATGTTTTAAAAGTCACCCAGAAATAGAATAAAACAACAAAGCCTATAAAATGTGTATAACTTGATAAATATCATGCACATAGTAATGGACAGGATGTTTTGATAGTCAATTTTGTAAATTTATTTAAAGATCCTTTTTTGTTCTGAAAGGACTGACATGGGTAAAAAATGTTAATTTTGCAATAGTGAACATGAATCAATGACACATTTGTTTTATAGTTGTTCTCATTCTATTGAATTTTGGACAGATATGGAAATATACATTTTAAAGAACACTCATTAAAATGAGTCTTAAAGGTGTTATTATTTATTTTGAAAGCAGTGTTAATTAATTGACTTGTATGATAAATCTCATGATCCTGCTTTGTAAATTTCATTCTGTTTATTTGAATCTGTCTTTTGTCTTTCTTGACGATACGTGAAGTCTAGGATGTCTGACTTTGTACCATATATTTTCTTAATAAAGTAAAACATATATATATATATAAGTATATATATATAAATAGATAATATAATATATTATAAATAAATATAGAAATATTTAAAAAATAATTATATATGTATATCTATAAAATGTTGAAGGTATGAAATGATTGTGATGATGTGATTTTTGTCACAGTACTTTTCTTGTGATCATTTACTTATACCTTTAGAGCAAAATGTTAAATCATGTGTAAATACAGTTGTTGACGATATGTTATGTGTGCAGAAGTACTACGGCAACCGACTGGAGTCCTCCTGTGATCTCCAAACCAGTGCTGCGTCTTGCAGTTTGTCTCCCTGCTCAGTGCCAAGAAGTGTCCGGGATGCACTGAGCCTGGTTCACCCGGAGGTAACCAAAAGGTACGCTGTGTAATCTTGTCTCACCTTTTATTTTTGCATCATATACATCTTCAGAACTTTTTTTTGCATATCTCCGACACACAACCTTCTCACACAGTCACCAGGTGGTCTCATTGGTAGCCTATGAGATGTGTTGAGTGAATTCTGCTAATATTTTCTGTCCCACATGTGGGAACGACAGGAATAGACCGTTTTGTAGCAGGACTACTTAATTACTCAGCAACAACAACAATAATATGTCATTGAACCTCTCTGTAAAAACATCTAAAAGCATACACATATTGCTGAAAAAGCCTCTGTGAACATCATCCTCATATTGTCCATATTGTCCTTTTCTCCAGGTTCTTCGGCTGTGGTCTTCCCTTTCCAGCGAAGCTCGAGGGCTGCAGGGTCCTGGACCTCGGCAGCGGCTCCGGCAGAGACTGCTATGCCTTCAGTAAACTTGTTGGGCCAAGCGGACATGTGACGGGGATCGACATGACGGAGGAGCTGGTGATGACACACAACATGTTCACAACAACATTTGACACTTGATTTCTGTGCTTTCCACTGATTTAACGTGCATTTCTTTAGATCGCAGCGTCTCGTCAGTACGTTGAGCATCATCAGAAGGAGTTTGGCTATGAGAAGCCCAACGTTACTTTTGTCCAGGGGTACATGGAGAAGCTCAGTGAAGCTGGCATACAGAGCGACTCGGTGGATGTTGTGCTGTAGGTTTAAAGCACGGACGTGATTCTGCGTGATCTGTTACAATAAGACAGCTTAAACAAAACTATTTTCCCTCTAATGTATCCAGATCCAACTGTGTGATCTGCTTGTGTCCTGATAAAAGAGCAGTGCTGCAGCAAGCTTACAACGTCCTAAAGGTTAGACTGAGGAATTTCTACATTAATGTGTCAAAAGAAAGGTGCACAGCTGTTTATGGCTCTCATCACTCATTTTACACAGGAGGGAGGTGAGCTGTACTACAGTGACATGTACGCCAGCAAAGTTGTTCCTGATCACATGAAGGAAGATGCAGTCCTGTGGGGTAAAATAACATTACATTATCGGTAGGGCTGTCAAATTAGTTTCAACGCCACTAATTTATTTAACACATTAACACAACTTGTGATTTTTAGGTTGTAGCAGACTCAGTGTTAAAGCTAGCGGGAAGATACCGGCATCATATGAAACTAGAAAACCTAAGGAATCCATTGGTACCAACCATGTCATACTAGCGTGTCGGGAAGGAGGTTCAGTAACGCTCCAAACTTACAGTAATTTTTGTAAAAAATTGGAATGGCCACTTTCAAAGGGGTCCCTTGACCTCTGACCTCAAGATATGTGAATGAAAATGGGTTCTATGGGTACCCACAAGTCTCCTCTTTACAGACATGCCCACTTTATGATAATCACATGCAGTTTGGGGCAAGTCATAGTCAAGTCAGCACACTGACACACTGACAGCTGTTGTTGCCTGTTGGGCTGCAGTTTGCCATGTTATGATTTAATCACATCTTTTATTCTAAATGCAGTACCTGTGAGGGTTTCTGGACAATATTTGTCATTGTTTTGTGTTGTTAATTGATTTCCAATAATACATATATACATACATTTGTATAAAGCAGCATATTTGCCCACTCCCATGTTGATAAGAGTATTAAATACTTGACAAATCTCCTTTTAAAGTACATTTTGAACAGATAAAAAATGTGCGATTAATTTGTGATTAATCGCAATTAACTATGGACAATTATGCGATTAATCACGATTAATTATTTTAATCAATTGACAGCCCTAATTATCATCTAACATTTAATGTGAAAGAGCAGAATCCCTGCACCACTAACATGCAATCTCCTCTGACTGTGACCTTTGCTTCCTGTTCCAGGTGAAGGAATGGGGGGTTCTCTCTTTTGGCAGGATCTCATTTCGTTGGCACACAGCGTAGGTTTCACCACTCCTCATCTTGTTTCCTCCAGCCACATTGCAATCTACAGCAGTGAGCTCAAGGCAAAAGCAGGTAACAAAAAAAGGCAACGTTGACTTTTGATGATGTGCAAAGGTCATTTTCAGTCTACAACTGAGCCGGCTCTTTGTTTTGCAGGTGACGTCAGCTATGCTTCGGGCACTTACCGACTCTTTAAGCTGCCCAAAAGTCCAGTCGTGTCTGAGGCAACAGTGACCTATAAAGGAACGGTGGCAGATTTCCCAGATCAGCTTGACTTTGATTCCTCCCACTGTTTCAAGGTATAATGAAAGTCCCACCAGAGAGGGCCACAATTGAATTGCTCTATTAATGTTTACACAGCGCATTTACTAACCTGTGGTAGGAAAATAATGTTTATATGTGTTGTACTTTTTTTTTTTTTTTTAAAAACTCCATATTCACATAAAAAAGTAATCCGTTATCCATCACCCTTCTTATTATTTATTTATTTATTTTTCCGATCTTCTATGGAAGGATATATGTCATAATATTTACTGAATTATGGAGTCTATGGTATGCCTTTTGAAATGGTGGATGGATTTTTGAATACACATTTTCTTTTTCTTTTTGAACAACTTTTTATTGAGTTTGTCACATGGAAATCGTTGTACACAAGGTACCATAGACAAAGATTCTTGCACATACAAACAGTTTTAAACACAAAATATAGACATATCACCATTGCCGTTTAAAGAAAACTAAACAAGACATAAACCCATAGACAATAACAACAAAATAAAATAAAAAAATAAAAGTAAAAATATGTATAATATAATGTATATATAATATATAAAAATAATAATAATAATAATAATATTGTAAAGATAAAAAATATAATAATAATAATATATAAAAATATAGAAATAAGTGTGTAGGTCTTTTTACATTCTATCTAAGTGACACATTATGAATGCACATTTTCCATATGTAAAATTTATGATAAGTATGCTCTTGATAGAATATGTGGCATATTGAAAATAATCTACATAACAACGACATAACAGAGGTCACGAAAGGACACTGGAACTTGATAATGGTGTCACATTTTGATCCAGTTCATATTGTATATGGATGGGATTTTTTGGGGGGATTTTATTTAAATCCTAATTTATCTATTTTGATTTACTCATTTTAGTAGGATATTTTACATTATTGTTGTTATACCTTGTCGGTACATATGTGTGCGTGTATATGTATGTTGGGGTTTGTATGTACTATAGGATATGACTAAAAGACAATAAATACAGTATTAAAAAAAAAGTAATCTGTTATGTTGTTGGAAAGAATATGTCAATGTTTTCTTTTGTGCTCTGCAGAAAGATGTGGCGGTGAAAGTAAATGGAGAGATGGCGGCAATCATCCAGAGATCCCGTTTCTTTCCGGATTTCCAAATCCAGATATCGGATCAACCAGAGTCCGGCTCAGAGTCGACACCACAGGTAGCTGATGTTCTGGGTTTACTGTGGCTAAAATGTGCTTTAATTTTTAAAGGTTAACTACTGACTGCATTCAGAAAGAAAGTAACCCACAAAGTTGACCCACATTTTGAATGCTAGAGATTGAACACAGGTTGCCTTACACGTTTTACAGAGAGAATAACTCTTTGTAGCAACTGCACAGTGAAAGCTTTTGATAGCAGCTGAAGATTTGTTTCAGTCTCATGTGAAAGTGACGGTGAATTTTCTTAATTTGTTCCTCAGTACTGCCACCTCAACCCATTTCTGCTGGCTGACAAACTGGGATCCTCAGTGAAGCAATGCTCCAAAACAAGCAAATGAAGACGCAGCTGAATCCTGAGGAATAAGAGTTTGATTAATTGTTTTTATACGTCGATAACATTAGAGACTAATCTTCACATACTTCTTGTGATATAGTTTATTTGTGAATATTGTGGTTTAAAGTTGTTTGACAAGAAAATGATGTCACTGTAATATAACAAGTAAGTGTCCGGATACTAAAATAATATATTTTGTGGTAATTGTTTCACCTTTCTATACTTTAACTTCATCGAGTAACTTACAAGAAAAAGGTTCTGTGTACAAAAGAAAATAAATGACAGTTATAATTATTTTTTATGATCATAAGTTTTATTGTTTTTCTTTTCAAACAGGACTGGACAACACATCAGATGCATCATATGGCAGTGTAAGAGCTGATAACATAATAATAATTCATTAATAATAAATAATTATAAGTCAGTCAGAGCAGACTGGGCTTTTTCGGGAGGGGGGCTTAAAGAACGAGGCACTAAAACGGAGCGTTTCAGACCGGCTGAATACAGGTATATTCAGAGACAGAGTATGAGAAAAATAATGTGGGTTTTTTTTTAACATTAAAGCATGTAAACAAGTTCTAGTAGAAACCCAAAATCAAGTATAAACCTGGAAATGAGCACGATATGTCCCCTTTAAATAAACTATCAACAGCATTAAAAGGCCAGTTTGACAGAAACAGAGACACACAGACTCAAAACAGCAATGAACAACACAAGTGGAAATAAAAATCTTTATAGACCTTATAATCACTCGCTGATGATTGATAAGACATTTTACAACCTGAAGATTATTATGTTTATATAACCATGACAAAAGCAACTGTCAGACTGGTAAAACAAGTGAAGTAGCAAAGGTTATAAGCAGTGATTTATTGTATTTAGCATTGTAACAAACTGTTTCAAGAAAAAGACAGAAAACAACTTCATGCTGCACCCACAAGCTGACAACAGTAAGTATGATATGGACAGATTTGTTTAATACCTGAGTTTAGTTATTATGTACCACAAGGCATCTGGCATAAAGTGAAAGGTGAGATTACACAAAGTGCTTTCCATTTCTCTTCATGGGAATTTCAAGTTATATAACAAAGACTAAACAATAAGCTACATCTCTGCTACAAACATTTAAGATTGATTCAAGCACTGAAGTGAAAATTAAACAGCAATATTGACAAAGATAATAATAACAACAATAATCAACATGTTCATCACCGTGTTTATTGAGTGCAGTATTTTAACTGACCTTTGTATTTTAGTTGTTTTTTTAAGTTGTAACTAATACAAGTGGAGTGGTGTGTGTGTGTGTGTGTGTGTTTTCAGAATGTTTTAATGGATAAAATAGTATAAAAAATATTACTTTATTATTATTACATCACTACGACTACACTACAAAATACTATTAAATTGAGTGTTTATTGAATCTTGGAATTTAAAGTTCACAAAAACGTTTTAATATATTAACGTTAGGTAGCTAATATTAACCACAGACTGTGACTATTTAGACCAGTGTTCCCCCACTTTTTTTTCTGGGGACCCTTTTTAATAATGACAAACCATTAAATTGTGAAAATTTGTGTGTAAACAAGTGTTCCTGACCATTTTTACTGCCATTTCCACATCAGCTAATATTATCTTGAAACTTTTTTATGCACGTGGTATTGAAAACATATACACATATTATATACTTATAAGTAATATAATAATATAAATGAGACCAAACAAATGCATTTAGGCGGAGTTAACAGGCTCTCGTGTTTTTCCTCATCAGTAAAACAAACAACGTACGTTAGCCTTTCATATTAGATTCAAGTAGGCTACAATTATCAGAACAATACGAACATTCATACATCTAAAATAAAAGACTACAGAAGAAAATCTGAAAATGTATTCGTCGACCCTAATAAAATCTACTGCGATCCACCTGCAGGTCTTTGGGAATGACTGATTTAGACGACCCACTTTGAGTACAGCTGTAGTTCAAATTTTGAATGAGTACAGGTGATGGAGAGAGGAACAAAAGAAAGAAAGGCGACATCCTTCGTCACTGAGAGGTGTTATATATGCAGCAGGCCTCTGGTTACATGTGCAGCCAGCTCAGGTCATCAGCCCTGAACAGAGGAGGAAGTGAGAAAACAAATATTCAGCAAAGAGTATTATTCAGGTTATGAGCCTTATCCTGTGATTTGGGATATTATGTTTACATCAGGGTTATTATAGTAAACTAAAAAATAAGCAGTGGAAATATTTTAGTACTAAAATAGAAATAAAAACTATATTCTTTAAGAAAAACTATATTGCCTGGATGAAAAACTAATACAAATAAAATAAAAATGAACATAAATTAATTTCAGTTTATTTTTTTAACTATAATTTATCACTTCCGAAAAAAAGAGACAGCAGGAATTTCCATCATCTCTCATGACACTGAACCACAGAAATTGAACGGACTTGACCTTCCAGAAGACGGCGCTATGTCGCAATTGTTTCACAAAAACAGAGTGACTCTTGGACTTCAGTTCACCAAGTGGACACAAACACAACTTTATATGAATGATAGCGTTGCTCCATATCTGCCGGATGTGTAAATAAGCAACATTTGCTCACAGGTTCGCCCTATCAGCTTAAAAGCTTGATGTGTTCCCAGCTTGTTACCGCTGCCCCCAAGTGGCCACAATAAACATTTACTCCCTAATGACATAACGCAGCTGCAGAATGTATGTATTTAATGTGCTTTACAGTATATAAACACATAGTCTAGTTTGTCACTCACTGAGCCTGTGCCTTTGTTAAGATCTGCCCCGTAGCCATCAGTTCTGCGAGACGAGCCACAGCGGGGTCGAACATCAGGCTGGCCGCAGCTACCACCACCTCGTCTCTGTTAAAGGAGAAATTAAATTTAGTTTCAGAGCATAAATTCATATTCAGCTGTATCAGGAGTCATTTCACAGCTGCTCACTTGATGTAAAAGGCCAGGAACTTCCTTTCTTCCACTTTGCCTTTGAATATGACCTCTGTGTATCCTTCTCCATAGCCTAGGATGAGGAAGTGAATAGAGGAAATGAGACTCGGCATAGGTTTTTTTTACATGGGTTTAAATATTCTCATGCATGGCTGAATACTCTACCTGTGTATCGGATACTCTTCCCAAGTAACACAGTCCAGAAGAAAGGAACAGACTCACATTTGGTTGGTTTCTTCAGCATGTTTAGCGCAGCTACTCTTCCTGTGGGTAAAAACAATACAAGCATGATAAGGTTAAACCCAGACATCAAATTATTTTGGACTAAAAAAAAGATGCAGAAATATTTAAACAGAACTCAGACTTATCTGCAACACAATATGAAACTGTGTTTTTTAGTCTCTTACCTTGAGCTTGTGACATTTGCCAGTGACCAACGTTGACCCTTTGGTCTCCACGAATGGTCAGAGGGAAAGAGGTGACATCTCCAGCGCTAAAAATATCTGGTATATTGGTTCTCATGAACTAAAAAGATAAAGATAAATAACATTTATTTTTACAATTAACACTTAAAAATGACAAAGGCATGGTAGTAAAAAATGTAAACCATACTTTGGTGTTTCATTTTTTACCTCTTTACTTAAGATTTCATTAAGCTGGATTTTTTCCTTTAACAAAATGAACCAAAACACGGACAACGAAGAAGATCTTTGGTAGATAATGAGAATAAATATGAAACAAAATATAAATCATACCCTCTAAACTAAAAAGAAATCAGGTTTGAATTTAAATCAAACACTTCTTACTAAGCTTGTTTATAAGATATTTAATCAATGCGGTCACCTGGACACAATAAGCTAAGGGAAGGTATTATACGATGATATGCCAAAAACAAGCACATAAAGTCATAAAACGCAAAGCTGTAAAGCCACGTTTGTGTTTCATTAGTTGTGTCAATATCAAAATGATGAAGGCTGTGTTATCTAGCGGGTTACCTTGTCAACAATCACAGCTTTCCTTGAATCCACTTCCACCTCGCTTCCTGCCAAAAAGTCTGAATTGGGGATTACACCTGAAAAACAGATCTTTGTGTTTGATTTTTGCACGTTTAAAATAGTCCCAAACTTGCTTTGTGCGAAATAAAGTTTGAAGTGAAATAATAAAATTACCAATTCCGGCAATCACCACATCGGCCTCCAGGACTACACCACTCTTCAGCATCACCCCCTTCACCTGGAAAAAAAGACTGATTCAGAGATGCACAATAGGTTTGAAGCAGCACAATTCCTGTTTCAGTGACAATGGGCTTTTTTTTCAATGAAGACATTTAGAGCTGCAATAGTAAGAAAAATACAGGTGTAAATAATGAAATGAATAATGGCTGGTTTCCATTTAGTTGCTTCAATTTCAGGGTCCTGGTATTGTGCATGTTGGCTCACTGTCACACTGTCATGTCTTATATATATATATATATATAAATAACTTTTATTTAACTAGGAAGTCACCTTGAGATTAAAACCTCTGGGACACTTGAATAGGACGGAGCCATTGTTAATGATATTCAGCCGATTAGACTGTTATCAGGCCATTAAATAGGCGTAGGGAAGCATAAGCACCATAGATGTGGGTCAGTAGGGGCCTACTACGCCCAATATTAGGTTTTATCATCTATTCACATGGTAGATCACCGAAAGAAGGTATAAAAGAAGACGACAGCAACCTCTAGCAACCGTAGTAATTATGACAGGAGCAGAAGAGGAAGTCAGGCGCTGTAGTATAGACAGCGTGATCAGCCCGTGTAAAACCAACAACATGTAGTTGTCTTTGTATTCAGAAGCGTTTACTTTCACTTTTTGTTTGGTTTTTGTTGCCTAAACCTAAAGAAGTTGTAGTTTAATTGCCTAAACCTAAAGAAGTTGTAGTTTAGTTGCCTAAACTTAACCAAGTGTTTTTGTTACCTAAACCTAAAGAAGCCTTTTTGCTTGTGTTCAAAACGTAACATTTCATTCAGTTTTACAACATGTTAGGACCTGGCCCATATCTATGGTGTTTATAGCGACCGATAACGCTTATTTAATGGCCTGGTAACAGTCAAATTGGGTCGTTATTAGTAACACCTATGCTTTTCCTACTATGACAAGTCAAAAATAAAGGTGTACGCTAATAGAGTAAAAGTAGAGTCACCTTGCCGTTCTCCCCTTGGATCTCAGTGACTCCATCATTCATGTAGAACTTTACATGTTTTTCCTCCAACATCTTAAAAGAAGAAACTGTGTTTTTAAAGTTTTTTCCAATTAATAAAAGCTAATAAAATCACACTCAGCGATGACAGCGACAGACTAACGTCATCATTGTTTCTTACCTGCATACTCATTTTGCCGATCTCTGGCCCCAGTGATCGCTCATACGGGTGTCTGGAGGTACCGACCATGGCCACGCTGGCAGCTTTGCCTGACAAGTAGGACGCCACCTCCATACCTGTTGTGTTAATGAGAAACACTTCAGCAGTCTACAACATTGTTCTGACTACATGTGTTCTTGCACTGTCAAATATTTACATAGCAGATTCAATATTGAGAGAGGTGGCTATGAACGAGGTAATGAGGTAAGAGGAACTGAATCTGGTAACCTATGAAGGAGGCTCCGATCACAACAGCTTTCTGGCCCAGACAGGAGTCATGAATCTCTTTGGCGTCTTCATATCTCTGCAGCAACTTCACTCCCTTCAGGTCCCAACCAGGACAGTTCAGCGGCCGCGCTCTGCGAACAAAACGAGGACTTTTACTGCGTATAACTGTGGTCACATGAACATCTGTTCATGAATGTTTCCATTGTCTTTTATGCGTTCAGTAAGTCTTATGACACCCGACTGTGACAAAACAATCTGAAAAATTGAGGAACAGGAAGATGACCCTAACCTACAGCCGGTTGAGATGAGAAGCTGGTCGTAACGCTGCAAAGAGCCGCCACTCAACTTCACCGCCTTATCAGCCGGGTTCACCGACACCACCTGCAACACAAAACACATTATTTAAAGGAACAGTTTGTAACATTTCAATATTTCGGGAGATCTATTAGCAAAAATGGAATATAGTTTTCATATGTTCTCATTAATGTATAATCACCTAAAACTAAGAACCGTTGTGTTTTCGTTAGCTTAGAATGAGCCCTTCATATCTACATAGGGAGCGGGTCCTCTTCACGGAGTCTACCATGTTACTCCGCCATGTTTCTACAGTAGCCCTCTAGTTCTCTGACACGCTTGTGAAACTGTGGTAACATGAGCTGCAGTGCAAAACCATGGTGCCACCAGCCGCCGTCTGACTTGCGTTGCTCCTAAAGTAGTGTTATTATTGGTAAGGATGGCCTCTGAGTGAGGCGAACGGCATTACCACGGTTTTGCACTCGGAAGCTCAGTCTTGGAAAACGGAGGAGTGGCAGGAGGGGTACTCAGTTGGTTGCTATCTGCAACCACGCCACTAGATGTCGCCAAATCTTACACACAGTACCTTTAACACGACCAAAGAGAGGATCAGCTTTTCCTCAAGACGGTGAGAAATACATCCCAAATAATTTCTCCTTTTTTTGCTTCTCACCTCCTTCTGTGTCCAGACCTCGACCCCGTACTGCTGATAGAAGTCACTTGGTCGGAGAAGGATGCTGCTGATCTCCGCATTCAGAGACTGAAATACAGGTTGTTGACAAACACTGACACTTACTAGTCAAAAAAACAAACAAGGCAGGATGAATACAGGTTACCTTTCCTCTCTTACCTTGCTCAGTTTGGGCTTGTCAAATGGAGGCAGGCTGTCTTTGGTCACCATGATGATCCGACCTTGGTAGTCATTCTGACGCAGTGTTTCAGCACAAACCAGCGCGGCAGGGCCTGAAATATGTCATTTTTCAGACGGTACATTCAGAGAAGGAGCTCATGGTAGCACTAGACCACCAAAGTTACTTGAACAGTAGTCTCTTTTTTCAGGGATTAGTGTATATTTATGATTTATTTATTCTTTATTACATCTAGTCCTTACCTCCCCCTATCAGCAGAATAGTGTGTTTGACGTCTGGCGCCATGCTGCACATCTCCTTCACCCGTCTTGTCACCTTCAGAGTCTGAGGGACACAACAAACAAACAAGGGACAGTTAAATAAAGTGTATGATTTTAACACAAATGAAAGGAATTTAACTTGCCATCACTTACATTTTTGTTGATGGAAACATACACCTTGCCATCCTCAACTTTTACCTGCGAAAATAAAACAAAAAAATGAGAAGTCTATGTACAGAATGTGTAAACAGAAAAGTGTGTAGAGATCGGAGCACTCAAATGTTTTGAAAGAGTGAGGAAGAACTTTGAACAATAGTAACATCTGGTAACTAGGGCTGCACGATTTCGAGAAAATATGTAATTGCGATTATTTTGACTGATATTGCAATATAATTTCAGATATTTGAGGGTATGATCAATTTTACATCATTATTCTTATCTTCATTGAAAAACATATTAAAATGATTATGGTGTGATTTTTGCAGGGACCTGGTCCAAACTAAGACGTTTTCTTAAGTCTGTAGAATATAATGTGAAGGCCAGGACATCTCTGCAGCACCACAATATTTAATTTAAAATCATATTTTGACACACATTTCACCTTTAACAAATATTGTGATTTCCTCCTCCTCATGCTGTGACATGAAAATACCAGTACACCATATTGTGATTTTGATAAAATTGATTAATTGTGCAGCCCTAGTGGTAACATAACTAAAATAAAGAGAACTAGGATCTAAATTTGCACTTTCCTTGCCTCTTATTTGCAAAATTTTGATAACATAATGTGACAGAAGGCATAACGTATGTTAACAGCTGAAAAAATATTCCTATGTTTGGAAAATACATAAATGTGTGGGTGGGACTACCTGCCATTGAGACGTTTAATCTAATCTCTCAACTGCAGGGGGTGAATTTGCAACTTCTCTACTGAATGACTGCATGTTTTTGTTTTAAAAGATAGTGTTCAAGCATTCAATAGTCATAGTTTGGACAAATTGGTATAGTTTGAAACAATTTACATGGAAATAATGTACAAGTAGATCATCTCAAATTCATTCATGTTAAAAAAAGCAGTAAATTGCTACTAAATGTTGACATATTTTACCTTATAACTAGGCAGACTGTCCAGACCTGGATACTCTTCGATGTCTCCAGTTCTCACATTAAAACAGGCACCATGAAAGGGACATCTCACTCTGTCACCAACCAGTGCTCCTGGTTTATTAGAGAACATGCAGTTAACACTTCTCAAACATTCAGTAAAGGTATTAATTCAGATATATAGAGATTGAAGGTTTACCTTTGGCTAGAGGAGCATTGTAATGAGTGCACCGGCTTCCAACAGCACTGTACTGACCCCGAGTACGCACCAGCAACACCTTCTGCTCCCCCACAGTCACTTCCTTCATCCTTTTAGAAACACAAAAGAAGAGAAATGGTGAAGAGAAAAGCTCCAAGTGGTCATGAAAGCGTTGATCATCTTCACTGATAGTGGTGGTGATCTTTTTCCAGTAAGAAGAAGCGTTGTGTGACTTACTGTCCATCTTTCAGGTCAGCCTCCTGACATACCATCGCAGTCACCTGCTCCTGCTCCTCACCTGGTTCCTGGGACTGATTCATTCCTGCAAGACATGAGCCACATTATGAAAACATGACTATTGTTAGACTTGAATTACAACTGGCTTTGGGTGGACCATAAACAGGCTCTGCAAAGGAGACACGGCATACAGGTACTGTTAAATTACAAGTCTCCACTTCACCTGCAAGCATGGTATATAACGCCACTGCTTATTAAAACCACTCCCCCTAGATTATATAAATCTGCCCTCCAGGCCTGAACCCTCCCTTCTCCCTCCAAATAATCTGAAGCAGAACAAAGAGAGAGTGATGTGAGTTTGATAGGGCTTTTGTACCATTATAATTTATTTGGTTGAAATGAAATATATATTGTTTGAAAGTTAACAGATTGTTTTGTGTTATGTTAGAGTTTAATCCTATGTCAAGGAGAAAAGGCAAATTCCAGATTGTGGATGCATGAAGATGTAAATTGAAATGATCCACATTTATTATTTGGAATTTGTATTATATTCATGAGATATATAATATATATATAATGTTTCGTTGTATAGAAAAAATCATCCACCAACTGCCATCCAACCTAACCACCTTGACTACAATAAATTGTTGGAACGGCTCCCTGGATCCTGTGTTTAAATGTGCACCACATAAAATGAATCAACGCCACCACAAGCAACATAGCTTCTTCAGGCACTGAAGAGTAAGGCTGTCCCGAATAAAAAAATGTTGTACTTCGAAGCTTCGGTGAGTAATATTCGAAGATATTCAAAGCTTCACTTCGCTGCGCAGCAAGCTGACATGTTCTTCTTTCTGTCTGTCTCCATCATCTCCACCGTTTCAGTGCCCGGGACAGTGCTCTATAAAACAAACAGCGGTATCTGTTGGCAAATAACTAATAATAATGAATGTTGAATATGAATAATGATTAATGTTATGGGATTATTCCTTATTTCATGGGATTTTTTTACATTTATACTATATACTGTACTCATATGTAAGCAAAAAACAAACGAAGAAACTAAAAAAATGGAAAAAACAAAGCATTCGAATACTGATTGCAGGTTGAATACCATGGCAACAGTCGAAGCTTCGAAGTATTCGGGTCAGCCCAACAAGAGTTTCACTTAGTGAAGTTTATTTTGAAGGTACATTATGTCATTGATCAAATAATGATCTTACTGCACTATAACTTTTACTCTTGTGTGTTATACTCTATTTTAGCTTCGATCCTAGCTTTTATTTTTAGCTTGTTTTTATTTTCTAATATTTAATGTTTTATAACTGTTTTAAATATGTCTTAAGTTCTTTTGCATTTAGTCTCAATGTTCTTGAATGTTTATGTAAAGCACTTTAAGTTGCCCTGTTGCTGAAATGTGCTATACAAATAAAGCTGCCTTGTCTTAATCTTTGTTTTATTTTTTTATTCTTTATCTCAACCATTTGGCGAAAAATTACCATAAATTAATTTCATGACTGAGCATTATTGTACTTTAAACTCCTTTTTGTTCACATTTATACAACATTTATTTACCTGTTGTTTGCTGTAGATATTTTCTTAGTGCAAATAAACACACTTGAATGCCTATGTTTTGTGGTCATTGTGCTATTGTTTTGAAACTCTCATCTACTCCTTACACAGCCTTCAAGGGCAAAGGACATAACAAACAGTACAGACAAATATGATAATATTTAACAAAACACATGCAAATAAGATAGATGAGCATGCACATTTCGCACTGTGTTTATTGTCTGCAGTGGAGACATTGCTGTGAAGCTGACATAAAGGCGTTTGACCTGAGCAGTTACTAAACATGTTTAATGGTAGGGTAGGTCATTATGAGTGAGAGTTCATCAGACTAGTCTGACAGAACCGGCTTTTCAACAAACCTTTACACAACTCTTCATGGCATTTAGCTGCATTAATGACTGAAACGTGAAACCTCCATGAAGCTGTACTCACCTGTTTTCTTCAGTCGAAAACAAGAGTCAGTAAATGATGCATCTGCTGCTATAAACTGGTCCTCTCGGTGTTTTCTGCAGAGGAGGAAGAAGCGTGGTGCATTCAAGAGCAGAGGAGCGCAGGACAACTGAGTACCCGTATGACAGGCTGCTGGAATCACATGATACCTGCGAGCTCCTCCCACAACCAACCATAACAGGATGAGGGATGAGGGATGGATCTTATATATATAATTTTTTAAATAAGGCACGGAAGTTGCAGTACCGCCGTTTGGCCACTACGAATACGTTCTATGGCGCATGCGCACAGAATGTCATGACGTGACGTCACATCACAACATGATGTGACGTCATCTGCTGCTTTTTATCATGACGTCATGGCTTTGATCTGGATGTGACGTCACGATAGAAGGAAAGCCATGGCGTAGAAAACAAAACTTGCGATACAACACAGTGCAAAAAGCAAATATAGGCCAGCTGCTTTCCACACTATTCATTTACAATGACTTCTGAGGGGAATAAGATTATCAATATGCAGACAGAGGACAAACACCTGACACCTCAGCTGAATACAGACTCCCTGGACAGACATGACCTGCTTAACCTGTATAACAAATCGGAGAAAGAGAACGAACACCTGAGAAATCAGCTGAGGACATTGCAGCAGATGACAGTTTTCCTGGTACCAAATAACCATTGTACGCAGACAGAGGACGAACACCGGACAGCTATCCTGATGACACCTCAGGACTGGGCAGCCTACATGAAGGTAGCTCACCTGTTAAACCGGTATAACAAATCGCAGACAGAGACCGAAGTCCTGAGAGCTCAGCAGAGGACACCTCAGCAGATGACAGCTTACCTGGAATCAGAGAAGAGGAGGCTTCAGGTGAAGGATACATTGTCTACGACGCTCAATGACGCTCTATCTGGGGGTGAGAGCTCCTTGAGGACTACACCTGAGGATCAGAACCTCCCAAAGGCTCCAGCTGCTGAGGGTCCGACCACAAGTTGGTGGCCCAGCACTGCAAACGTTCTACGGAAAGTAGCTTTGTGTGCTGGCATCGCCGCTGTGGGTGTAGCGGCCTCTAGTGTGTGGCCGCATACAGGCGTATTTGACCCCTGTCTACAGACACAGCTTTGGAGGTGTTGGACCTCATACCACACAGGGTGATCACCTCATGCGATATGAAGTGTAACACCGTCACAAGTGTAATTTGGAAGGGGAATTGAATCTGCAGGAAAACTGAGTATCATGATAATGAAAAAAAAATAAAAAATGAAAAATAAAATGAACACTTTACTTCGTTTCACTTTATTTCTATTATTTTATGTCGGACAAGTATCAAATAAGTGAAAAACAAAACAAGAACTACACAGCAAAATCGACAGTGTTAATCCAACACTTAAAGAGTCAATTTTAACACTAAGTCAGTGAACATATGGTCCCTATCTACAGAGTGTTAAAATAACACTGGACATAGTGTTGAATTTTCAGAGTCAATTCAACTCTAGAAAGAGTTAATATTTTACACTACACTACACTGAGAAGTGTTACTCAAGTTTTACACTATGACGAAAATAACACTCATAGTGTTATTTATAGTTGACACTGAATTTTTAAGTGTTAATCAGAATTAACTCTTATTAATTTACTCTTCATGAGTGTTAAACCAACTTAACACTAAGTGTTGATTAAGAAATTACTCCAAACAGTGTTGATTTTTGAATGACTTCTGCCAGTGTTAAAACATATTTACTCGTGTACTTACTCCCTTTAAGTGTTATTCTTACCCAACACCAAGTATTACTTGTTCTTTCACAATAAGAGTCCTGATTTTACAAAATACTGGCATCTCATCAGCTACCTCAACACATACAATAAGCTCTTTTCTAATAAAATGTATTCTTCAACAGAATTAGTTTTGAGTGTTTTGCATTTTCTACTTTACCATGTCCACCTGATACTTAAAACAGGTAAAACTAAAAATGTTTGCAGGGGGGAAACAATAAACACCATTATATCCATGTCTTAATACAAATTTATTAAAAATAAAGACATTAATCCTCAGGTCAAATGTAGTTTGAGACGTGCTCACACCAACACGAGCTACATAACAATAAAACTTCACTTTCAGTTTAAGAGATGAAAAGAAAAACAGGGTTCTTAGAAGACATGGTATATTTCAAATTGTAAAATCTTAACTATTTTCTCTTAACAATGAAAAATATTGTTTAAAGTGCATTTCAGAGGATACACATAGAGGATAATTCCAGCTATTTTCAACCCAGAACAAACTTCACTATCATCTGGAATCTACCAACCGATTCATACCAAAATATTATCGAATTGGCCACTGAATGAGTTGTGATGTGAGAGTGCACCTGCCTTCATGTGTGTTTGTGTTGATTTTAGTAATTGGCCAAATTCAGAATTTTTTTTTCCAGTGGTGAGACATATTTGGCTTTAGAAGATTTGACTATATGTTCATACATTATACTGCTGCTGCCAACTCAAGTGCCAAAAAATAAATACATTTTTCATTTGAAACACTATTCAAACATGCTAAAATGGCTTTAAAATATTCCATCTATAACACTATGTGGAGTGCAGTTAGATTTACTATTGGACTTTCAACTTCCCAGAGATTAGTGGGTTTTCTATTCCAGCAGGTGTTCAAATTAAATTTTTAAAAGGAGAGATTTGCCGATTTACAACGTTATCTCAATCTATCCGCATATAGTGTGAAAAACGCCAAACGATGTCGCTGTGCCCCAGAGAATGTCTACAACAAATGCGGGCATTTTTCATACTATATGCAGATAGACTGAGATAGGTTAAAAAATAGCAAATCTCTCCTTTAAGAAAAGTGACAGCTCTAATAGCTGAATTGTAAAGATCTTGGTTGGAATCTATCAGTATGGTGGCAGTTGTCTGTAGGTTGAATAACAATAACTCCTTTTCAACCATCACTAAAATACAACAAACCACCCTTAGGGAAATACAAATGACGACAGAAAATTCCATTAGGAGATATATATGGAAGCAGGATTACCTCAGCCAGACAACCAACAACTTTTGATCTTGCTAAATGGTAATGATCAATAAATTACTTTACTCTGTTATCAAATATTCAAGTTGGGTTTCATAAATTAAATTTCATACAAACAGCCAAATTCCTTAAGGCCATCGCATCCTGCTACCTAGATTACCCCCTAGAGGATACATTGCAAACATCAACATCTTAAATTTTGCCTAAAACGCCACTTAAATGATCCATAAGAAAAATCGTCAACTTTGAATTAACACTAAAAACACTGGTCAAGGCAGCATTAGATGGCAATATGGAACTATGAAAAGGGTGGAATCTGTTGTTCCATATGCCATTTGAACATCCACTGGTCTGAAGTAGAGCAACTCTTGAACATCAAACACCTTAAGTGCCTGTAATGGCTTAAACACAATTTTAAATGCATGGTAATGTTCATCAAAACAAATGGTTTCTACACCAGAGCCAGTAAGTATTACTTGTTCATCTTTCACAATAAGAGTCCTGATTTTACAAAATACTGGCATCTCATCAGCTACCTCAACACATACCAGGCTGAAGACATCTGAATTACCCATGAGTTTCAGTCATTTCTGCTGCAAGGATGTTAATCATCTGTCGTCGTGAGGAGTCAGTCAGACCTTTCGTCCGGTTGTATTCCTTGACAATAGAGTCTCCATCAGGTTTCTTGGCCAGCGCAGATTCAACCAACTGTGAAACGACAGAAGACAAGACAATATTCACTAAAAATTAAATAATCTTGGAGAGCTGACAGTAAATACACAGGAAAATAATATCAAAAGTGTGCAATCCTCAAAGGAAGCTATCACAACATACATTTTACACATCAACTTACACGTTTGGCATCTTGATCTTCCTTCTGCCGTTTTCTGGAAGGGCTGTAATCATCATCTAGAATGACTGTATCATCAGAGTCGCAGGATACAAATTTCAGGATGACCGTATCATCAGGGCGGCAGCCTGAAAGATCCAGCACTGAATTGGTTACGACATCAAGCAGTGGACTGGCGGACGAAGTTGTCCCCTCGGAAGAGCCGGACGAACTTGTTCCCTGGGAATCTACGTGTAGTTCAGGAAAGAGAGGGAAGAGAGAAAAATAAACACCTACCATTTGTCAGTTTATCACAACCTTAACGTGTAACTGAGTCTTATTCAATATTCATTGGACTATGCTGAAAGAAATGGGAATTAAGATAGAAGTTTACCGTTGTCAAATGTGATAGTAAATACACCAGCGTTGGGCTGCTGTGCTACTTCTTCAAAGACGTCTGTATCCACCTCAGTTCCCGTCTCATCATATACTCTGATGCCTTTGGTGACGGGTGGGATGGAGAACTTCAGGAAAGCTTAGGGAAAAAACACAAACAGGGAGTCATACCATATGATACCATACCACCAATCTGATCATGCTGTCTGGCAACTTTCATTAATCATCTTAAAAAAAAGTTGTCCCTAGATACCAGTTAGGTGAGAAACAAACTCAACTAAGCCGACCAATACAAGTCAGCCCTTGATTGCTGTGACCTCTGGAAATGCCCAAAAGGTAGCTTGCCAGAAAGTGAGATATGGAAATTATTTTCAACCAACAGAACAATGACGTGCATCATCAAGGGTGTGACTGATGGCTTACCAGCATTCAAGAATTCCTCCAAGCTCGGTTCACTGATCCTGACATATTTCTGTTCGTTATTGATTTTGTTTTTAATCAACATGATGGTATCTGTAAAAGCAAAACTGAATTTGTGTTATGATCTACAACACAAAGTTACTCTGACAGTAGCATCAGCTCCTGTTGGCATAATCGTATTGTTCGATTTGGGCTTTAAAAATCACAATCAGAATTTGTCTAATTTCAAATTCAAAGTAAGTGTCTGGACTGAGTGGAGTCTCTGAGACGTGCAAGCAGAAACCATTTTGACATGTGTGTAAACATAGACTAATGTTAATATTAACTTATCTAAAATGATACTTACCATCACTGGACCACAGCACATAACGGGGATATCTGAAAAAACAAGTAGAACAATTTCATGTAACATTAAAAGGAATACAGGGGAAATAAAGTCAGTTATCTTATATCAGGGAATTACAGAAGACTTTTTGACAATTAAGAACTAGCACAATGCGTTGCCATCAGCCTCACAGCAATCTGCCATTCTACCTCTTCTACAGTTCTGCTGTGCGAGACATGATGATATAGCAGGGTTTTTCCAGCATGGAAGATGTTTTAGTGGTGATCAAAGATAAACCAGGAACACCAAAATGTGTAAAAACAGCCATTTCAATTCTTGATAAACAGTCTCTCAATTCTGATCACAAAATATTGCATTAATATTAATATCATGCTCCTAAGTAGCAATAAGTAAAGTTATTTTTAAATGACATTCTTTGCTTGTGTTCTCTTATATTATGATGAAATCAATCAGCAATCACAACTTTGTGTTTACCCGCCACGTGTTAGCTGTTAGCCCCGGATAGCTTGTTAGCTAGTTAGCTAGTTCAGCCAACTCCCTACACATGCAGTCTTTGTGTTTTACTGTAATCTATGGACATTAATAAGAACACAACTGTCACTGCTCCACATTGCGACTTGCCGACATTACAAGTATAGTTTGACATTAGCTGGTCAGCGTTAATTGGCTTAATGTTGCTGACACATTTTAGCTAGCCTTCCACATGGTCACGTTAGCTCTGTGTAACTCAGTATTTTAAGACACAAAACCAGCTGGAGTGTTGAACAACAATATAAAGTTATCCTAAAATGCTGCTTCTGCTGAAATGCTCAAATTTGGTTTAATAAGTGATTAAGAGAAACTTACCTCAGTCTTTCAAGGAGTGCAACATGGCGCTGAGAACATCTTGGTCCGTTTTGAAATGAGGAGGAGGAGAGGAGCTCTTCAGAGTACAGAGCGCTCTGTACTCTGGAGAGTACAGAGCGCTCTGTACTCTGAAGAGTACTCTCCAGAATACACCAGTCTTGTAACTCTGAACACTTTCACCAACACTGGGGTGTATCTTACTCTAGCTGTTGTTGTAATAACTCTGAAAGAGTCCATGGACTTTGACAATGTATATTTTACACCGAACATTTTTAACTCTGAATATTTTCACCTACACTGGAGGGTATGTTACTCCGGCTGTTGTTGTAATAACTCTGAAGGATTTAATATACTTTGACAAGGCATATTTAACTCTGGAGAATTTGCAGTGTAGAAGTGCACTCGGAGAGCGCAGACCTCCGCCAAGGCAGGTTTCATGTACGTCAATGATGGTTTAGGTGAGTTTTATTTTGTTTCTGTCCAGTTTGAATGAAGTGTTTTACGATGCTCTGCTACCTACAGCTGATCTCAACATGAACAAAAATACACGTGAATGATGGCACATTATTCTCATAATATTATGACTTTTTTCTCGTTAACTTCTGACTTTATTCTCATATTACGACTTTTTTATCGTTAACTTCTGACTTTATTCTCCTAATATTACAACTTTGTTTCTCGTTAACTTCTGACTTTATTCTCCTAATATTACAACTTTGTTTCTCGTTAACTTCTGACTTTATTCTCATATTACAACTTTTTTATCGTTAACTTCTGACTTTATTCTCATAATATTACAACTTTTCTATCATTAACTTCTGACCTTATTCTCATAATATTACACATTTTTTTCTCATTAACTTCTGACTTTATTCTCATAATATTACAACTTTTTTCTCGTTAACTTCCGACTTTATTCTAATATTATTACAACTTTTTTACTCTTTAACTTCTGACTTTATTCTCATATTACAATTTTTTTCTCGTTAACTTCTGACTTTATTCTCATAATATTACGACTTTTTTTCTCGTTAACTTCTGACTTTATTCTCATAATATTACGACTTTTTTTCTCGTTAACTTCTGACTTTATTCTCATATTACAACTTTTTTACTCGTTAACTTCTGACTTTATTCTCATATTACAATTTTTTTCTCGTTAACTTCTGACTTTATTCTCATAATATTACGACTTTTTTTCTCGTTAACTTCTGACTTTATTCTCATATTACAATTTTTTTCTCGTTAACTTCTGACTTTATTCTCATAATATTACGACTTTTATTCTCATAAACTTCTGACTTTATTGTATATATATAAAATAAAATCGTGCAATAAAGTAAAAGCGTGTGATGGGTAAATGTATGACGTGTCTCTTTATTGTCCAATGAATGAGTTGCTGTTCTTCTACGGTTTATAGCATGTATATAGCGAATGTACTTCAAAAGTTACATTTGCAAAAATGTCTGGAAAGAAATGGAAAAGTGGAGCTCAAAAACGCAAATATCAAAGAGAAAAATTACAGCGGGAGTCACAGCTATTAGGAAAAAATCTCCAAGCTGACTGGATATTTCTAAGCTAGCTAACATTAGCTAGTGCTAGGCTACGTAATTCATTCAAGATGACGTTACAGACTTTTGTACTAACTTTTGCTTGGAAAATAGAAACTTCTCCATATTCACGAAGGTTACTAGTTGTGATATGACGTTGGCTATTATACAAAATAAAATACTTGACAGTAGAGCAGAGAGGGGATGTTTTGTGGCCGCAGTGTTGTAAATGCAGCCTGAAAGAATATGTACCTCACTCACCACCCAATAGCTGACACTGGCTTTTCCATGTCGAATTAGATTGACTTCATTCTCATAATACGACTTTTTTTCTCGTAAACTTATAACTTTGTTCTCATAATACAACTTTTTTTCTCGTTAACTTCTGACTTTATTCTCATATTATTACAACTTTTTTTTTTGTAAACTTATGACTTAATTCTCATAATATTCTGACTTTTTTTCTCATAAACTTATGACTTTATTCTCATAATAGTACGACTTTTTTTCTCATAAACTTATGACTTAAATCTCATATTGCACATTTTTTTCTCGTTAACTTCTGACTTTATTCTCATAATATTATGACTTTTTTCTCATAAACTTATGACTTTATTATCATAATATCACGACTTTTTTCTCATAAACTTATGACTTTATTCTCATTATATTACGACTTTTTTTCTCGTAAACTTATGACTTTATTCTCATAATATTACGACTTTTTTCTCATAAACTTATGACTTTATTATCATATCACAACTTTTTTTCTCGTAAACTTATGACTTTATTCTCATAATATTACGACTTTTTTCTCATAAACTTATGACTTTATTCTCATTATATTACGACTTTTTTTCTCGTAAACTTATGACTTTATTCTCATTATATTACGACTTTTTTTCTCATAAACTTCTGACTTTATTCTCATAATATTACGACTTTTTTCTCATAAACTTATGACTTTATTATCACAATATCACGACTTTTTTTCTCGTAAACTTATGACTTTATTCTCGTAATATTAAGACTTTTTTTCTCATAAATTTATGACTTTATTCTCATTATATTACGACTTTTTTTTTCTCGTAAACGTATGACTTTATTCTCATAATATTACGACTTTTTTTCTCATAAACTTATGACTTTATTATCATAATATCACAACTTTTTTTTCCTAAATTTAAATATATATATTTAAAAACATCCAAGAGGACAACAGGTTGTGCGAATTTGAATATGTCACATTTTCTTATGTATCGTCCACACTATGATGAGTTGAGAACTTCTATCTGTTCAAAATCCAGAAATGTTTTGGTGCTTTGGATGATGACAAATTAGAATGGCTATTTAATGCTTATAAATTGGCTTTTTTTGTTTCTCAAGCTTGGTTAAAACGTCAATTATAAAGGCCTTGAGACAGAGGCCAAACACCCATTCACTTTACCTGCTGTTAATGACAATGATAATGATAATACTGGGGCAGGCTGCTGTTTAAATACCCTCTAACCGGGTGGTGGCGCTGTGTCACCAAATATTACAGGAGTCATTCACCACCATGGCTCCATGACTCTGACTTGAATGACTTGAATTTCCCTCCACTTTACACTGAGTGAAACACCAATAAAAAGTTAAATGTCCATCATGTTTCAAGGTCCAGTTATAATATCAAACAATACTAGTGTATAATAGATGTTGTGCTAAATCAAAGCACCATGCCATGTGTTACATATTCTGTAGTTACATCATGTGAAACAAACTACTATTCCCATCAACCCACGGGGTGACCCAATGAGGTGGGTGAGAAGCAATGTTGCCTTCAAGTGCTCTTCGTACTATGCAGTCTCCTCATTAGTCAGACAGTAGATAGAGATGTGCATTCATGACTTTATTCGTAATATTATGAGAATAAAGTCAGAAGTTAACGAGAAAAAAAGTCATAATATGAGAATAAAGTCATAAGTTTAAGAGCAAAAAAGTTGTGTTATGAGATTAAAGTCATAAGTTTATAAGGGAAAAAAGTCTTAATATTATGAGAATACAGTCAGAAGTTTATGAGAAAATAAGTCATAATATTATGAGAATAAAGTCAGCAGTTAACGAGAAAAAAAAGTTGAGAATAAAGAATAAAGTCATAACCAGTGTTGCGCATTTTAGCAGCAGATACAATTTAGTTTTTTCTAATATGAATTTTGAAAGTGATTATAAATTGAATCACAGAAAGATTTAGGCTGATAGAAGGGTACTAGTTTTTATTTGTCTATTTTGCTTGATCAACAGGTATTTCAGGCTTTCTCGCTCTGACATCTCTCCATTAATGCATGTATATAGGTCCTGTTTGTGCATGTGTGTGTATTTACTGTGTAAATATTGCAGAGTGAAAAAATTGAATTTCCCCTCGGGGATCAACACAGTGCCTTTCTTCTTCTTCTTTCTTCACACTTACGGTGGCTGCCACTCACTTATCCCACTTCAGCTCCAGTCAGGGCCACCAAGTTTGGATTTTTCTTGTCTAAACACCTGGTCAAAAAATAACTATGAATAAACTTGACATGTTCTTCATATCCTGGATTTGCTTTCAATTTTCTGAGAAATACTCAAATAGGACATATACTTTAGATAGTGTGTTCACTAGCGCTGGGTATCTTCTGAATTGTGTTGGGATACCTGTGCCAAACAATACCTGAGTTTCAGTAGGCCTACTAATACCAAAACAATATTTTTTTTCAATAACCTTCTTACAGATAAGTCTCTGTCGGTAGCAAAAAAACTATTGAGTTTTGATACACAGCCATGTCTATATTATTTATACTTTAAAGATGTCAGTGTAGATATCATATACCAACAATATGTATAAAATTGAAGCAGTAAGCCTAAACATGAGAAAAATGTTTCCTTCCTGTTTGTCAAGTTTTATTGACAGTAACTTTTCCATGTTGAATTTGATTGACTTTATTCTCATAATATTACGACTTTTTTTCTCTCGTTAACTTCTGACTTTATTCTCATAATATTAAGATTTTTTCTCATAAACTTCTGACTTTATTCTCATAATATTACGACTTTTTTTGTTATAAACTTATGATTTTATTCTCATAATGCTACAACTTTCTGCTCTTAAATGTATTACTTTATTCTCATAATATTAAAACTAATTTTCTCATAAACATATGACTTGATTCTCGTAATATTATGACTTTATTCTCTTTTCCTCAATGTGGCCCTTTTACTCCCTCATAGTCTTGACCTTTGCACTGTATTTTTTCGTTATGCACCAAAACAAACCTCTATGGCAACACAAAACCGTTTTTCTTGTTATTGACATTTCCGACAGCCCCTGAAGGCAGCCCAACATATGCACCGTGCTCCTGGCCTCGCCTCCTCATAGTATAGGGCGGGGAAAGCCCATCCTCTGGTTTATGTTGTGGATGTTACACAAAAAAAAAAATTACACAAGCATAGAGGATGAGGTCTTTACAGCCGGGGGGACGGTTTCACAACTGCCCTCACGCCTACATCTGTCACCCACTTCCACACCGGTCACACCTGCTGCAACAAGGCTTTTCTTTGGAGGGAATATATCACAGAAAAACATCACAATCATTCAGTCAGAGACTCGTCCACGCCTCCCCATCTCTGCACAATAACCCTGAAAGAAACACGCTGTTTTCAAGCCAGAGTGGCCAGACATGACTGGGAATACACCGGTATGTTAACGTGATTGTCTCGCAAACAAGTAGCTCATAGTCGCGTCTGTCTGGAGCGCATCTACTCTAGTGCGTCTCACATTGAGGACTTCACTTCTACTATAATATTTGAGCCATGGAGTTGAGTTCAGTGATCCTGACCACCGGCAGCTCAGTGGGTTTCTTCAGTCTAGTCAACGCTGGAGTCGGACAGCTGCCCATGCCTGAGTCTGCCTGCAGGAATGCATGGAAATGGAGAAACATCGCCACATCCTTTACGCACAGCTTTATCACTGCGATATGGGCAGTGCTTTGGTAAGTTATGGTAGTTTATTCTCATAATATTAAGACTTTTTTCCCGGTAAACTTACTACTTTATTCTCATAATATTATTACTTTTTTTCTCATAAACGTATGACTTTATTCTCATAATATTAAGACTTTTTTCTCATAATATTAAGACTTTTTTTCTTAACTTTTGACTTTATTTTCACAATATTAAGACTTTTTTTCTCATAATATTATGGAAAAAAAAGTTTTATTCACTTTTAATTAAAGCAGGATCTGATTGGAAATAAATTTTGGTGTTTTGTGTTCAAAATTTTCTTTATTTTTCCTTAATTTTTATGTTCTTTTACTGACTTTATGTTATTCATTGTTGACCGACCTTGATTTTTGCCATGCTGCTTGCACAGCAAGCTACCAAGAGGCTATTAATAATAGATATAAATATATATGTTTAAAAACATCCAGGAGAACAGTTGTGCAAAGTTGAAAATGAATCACATTTTCTTATGTATCGTCCACACTATGATGAGTTAAGAACTTCTATTTTAAATGTTCAAAATCCAGAAATGTCTTGCTGCTGGGATGATGACAAATTAGAATGGCTATTTAATTTTAATGCTTTTAAGTTGGCTATTTTTGTTTCTCAAGCTTGGTTAAAACGTCAGGATGGTTTATTTGTTTAGTATTATTTGTCATTTATATTGCTATTTCTGCATTTGTGTTTTCTTTATTTTTATAAATAATAGTGTCTTGTAAGCCCTTTTTTGGGCTGGACATATTATTTATGTGTGACACAATAATAATAAAATCAAATCAATATATGATTTAGTCTAGTAAGAAGCTTAATGACTGCCACTTTAATCTACTTTCATTGTAAAGATATCACTCTCAAATAAAGTTCTTCAAACTGTAAAACACACCTTTTTAAATGATTTCTTCTGTTTATCTTTTCAGCTTTTTCCTTCACCCCCGGATGGCTGAAGATTTGATAGAAACTCACTCTGTGTTTTCTCACGCTTTGGTGTCGTTTTCTATCGGTGAGTATCCTGACAGCACTGCTACAGTTTTCAACTACAAACTGTGCCCCGTGTTTCTGAATGGGCCGGGTGCTAGAGACTGAGTGCACCCATAGGTGCTGCCATCATAAGGGGAAATTGGGAAGTGACATTTATCCATCCCAGCTAGTCTCCTTGTCCTACATGGTGTCAGCTATTGGTCAAAGAGTTTCATGTAAAACATTTATTTTAACCAGCTGATACAAGTCTTAACTTGACAAGTAGTTATTAGTTTAATCAGTTGGATATGAGAGAGATAAGAAAAATGATTTAACACCTGAAGCCAATATGTAAAAGCAC
Organism: Sebastes fasciatus; assembly: GCF_043250625.1. Lineage (NCBI taxonomy): Eukaryota > Metazoa > Chordata > Actinopteri > Perciformes > Sebastidae > Sebastes > Sebastes fasciatus. The sequence continues at coordinate 17,628,319 of NC_133801.1, forward strand.
ATTGTCTGTAAGAGTGGGACAGACATGAGAAACTGAGCACTTTTTACACATCAGTGCCACCCTGATTACTCAACAAATTAGCTATAGAGTACTGCAAGGAGTCCTAAAACCTGTAAACGAGTTAGCATTTTAGCACCCCTGGTTCCTTCGTCTGGAACGCAATGGGTTTGTTGAATGGTTTTTTTTAGTTAAGAGACTGAAATAAGGTCTGTGGTTAACACAAGCTTAAGAGGTTTTAACTTTTTTGTTCGGTAAATATCCCACTCGTGAATTTTGAAGCCTTAATGGATACTTGTGCCATACAATACCTGAGTTTCAGTAGGCCTACTAATATTAAAACAATATCAATACCATACTTGCATACAAGTTTCTGTCAGTAGCAAAAAACTATTGAGTTTTGATACACAGCCAAAGTGCCTATATTATGTATACTTTAAACATGTCATCATATATCGACAATATAAATAAAAAGTGAAGCAGTAAGCCTAAATCATGAGAAAAACATTTGCTTCCTGTTTGTCAAGTTTAATTGACAGTAGCTTTTCAAATTCAAATTTTGGTTGATTATTCCCAGACACATCCCCAGGTCAATGTTTTGCACATTGGTGCACAAAACTGTACAGCTCTTCCGTTTTAGAGTTTTCATCTTAAAAAATTAAAATCTCCACCACTGATTATTACATTCCTGTCTACACCTCTGTGTATAAATATATATTTTAAGTGGCTAAATGAGACTACTAAACGTCATCTCGCCAACTCATCTGCCTTTACAGCCTCGTTGCGTATACTTGCGCCCATGCCACCGTGGTGTAGTTTGTTTATAGCCTAACGTTAGCTTTTTACTTCTGGCAATCGGGTTCACACTTCAAAAGTGGTGTTCATTTGTCAAGATTATCTTGCTGAACAAAACATGTGAGTATCATAAATGTGTATTTGCTACAGGGCTTATTTTCTGCAATAATGCAATGAAAAAATCCCATTGGCTTTTCGTTGAGGGAACCAGGGCGGTGTTAATTTTCTGGTTGGCCTACAAAAATATGTCATCCCTGGAGCACTCTATTGACATGTTGATGTGCTCTATCATTTCTCAAGTCTTCTGGCTGTTCATTGTTTCTACAATTCCCTGACATCGGGTCTTTCAAATTTAAACATTCTCACTGTTTTATCTATGAGTGAATTACAGATGGACATTATTGATTCTGGGGTGTGTTTTCGGGTGTATGTGCCCTCCCTTTAATTTGACTCCGACCCTTGTTCCACTTGTTGGCCTGACTGAAGTTCACATGTCCTGTAGATTATTTTTGTAATCCACAATGTAGGCTACAGTGACTTTTACCATCTACTCTCCGTAAATCAAATTAGAGACTTGCATGAATTAGATTTCGCTTGATGCGACCCCACATTCTTAAAATAGCAACTTGCCCTGTTTTTACTATTTTCTCATTAATCCTTAAAGTATTCCAGAGCAACTAGCGGCACATGAGCCCTCTTAAATCTACTAATTTATTGTATCTGTGCCTGTCAACAAGGGCTCCCCAAGGATTCCCGGGATGTTTGACATTCTTTCAGGAAGCCCAGTTTCTGGAAGCTGGTAAAGCAAGGGGCAGAGTCGGTATGTGAAGATCAATGGTGGGCATTATTATCAGTCCTAGGCACCAGGCGTAACCCCTTACAGTCATGTGACATCACCAAGACAGTAACTGCGCAAAAAAGTCAGTTGATTTATGCAAGCCGTGCACGTCGGATTCCAGTGGTAACAGAAAGGGGAGTCATTCATTCAAAAACAACTGGAGTGCTTCTCCCGAGCCCTCCCACTAGAGATATGGTGTGATTCTGAGGCCTCAGCAAGCTGGAGTGAGGAGATTTGTCCACCAGATTTGAGCTCGCTGTGAAACCACGCTGCAAACCTCGCAGTGACATGCCATAAATGATTCTCCACTTGTTGAATGAAGACCTTGTTCAATGCCTAGCCGTAGAACAATGTCTTGCACAGGAACGCAACGGTTCAAGTGTGTAATACTGTTGTCATGTGGCTGTACTACTCTCTACATTCTCCCTGTTGCTATGAATAACCAATTTAAAGAATAAGTCTCTCTACCTGTGGTGTTGCACCGTTATAGAATAGAATAGTAAGTTACCTCTGATACAGAAAAAAGACACTGATAGTGATAGTAAGTATTGCTCCATGGGAACATTTTGTTGATTTAGTATTAAGAAGTATTCATAATGCCATGCATAATGCAAGTCAAGTTTAAACAGACCGCAGAAACGAAAAGCCTCAAAATGTTTACATGCCGCAAGAACTTTGCCAGTAAGGTTTCTTATACCGAAAGGGATAGTTTGGGTGTTTTGAAGTGGGGTTGTATGAGGTACTTATCCATAGTCGGTGTAATAATAATTATAATAATGAAGGTTATTTGTAAGCACATTTCTACATATATTTACAAATAAATATAAATAAAGCCCGACGTGGTCTGAAAACTACAAGTGGCCTAAAGATCGTTTCTAACAGGATGCAACTTTTTCTGTGACTTCCTTTAAATTCAGTGAAGGCTGCTTGAAACGGCTGGAAACTGTCCGACTTGGCCGCAGCTTTTTTGTCACCGCCTCCTTGCTGCTGTCGCCTGATCTCGTCTTCTTTCCAGGCGAGGCGCAGTTCATCTTGAACGAGCTTCTTGTGTCGTATCAGCCTGAAACTCAGTTCTATGACTAACTGGTTTAATGTAAACATGCCAATGAATCTCACCCCACAGGATCTTGAATGGGGAAAACTAACTAGTCAAGTAGTATCAGATTGCTTTGTTCTCAGTGTAGACATTAACTGTGCAGAGAACACAAAGAGTAATACTCTGTTTTTCTATCTCTTTGTCATTCTTTGTTCCACCTGTATGTTTTCAATACAAATGTCAAACAGTACTCAATGAATCATTATAAAATCACAAGGACAAGAGAAGAGATGTCAGTTAACTGCCATTTTTATTTATTCACACACTGCTCCAATTGGTTGTTTATGGCTAAACTTGACCCAAACTCGACCTCTTGTGGGGGAAAAAAAAAGCTATTGTTGAAAAGACTACATTGGCGTGGAGTTCCCTCTGTTGTCAATGTTCTTATGAATCAATATGAACTAGATAATGCAAATAAACCAATCTTTTGATAATGATTTCTTGTGCGGCTAGTAGCAAGTGCATTTGTTTATGGTGAAACGCACCCAAACGTGTCACCACATCGACAAAAGGGTCCTGGTGTCAAATTTCCAGCATAATGAGGTTAATTCCAGTCTCACCAAAGCCCTGAGCTCCCTCGCACCCCTTCATCCCCATCCCCAACACTTCATGATTTTTTTCCAGCATTGTGAATAGCTGTCACCATGGATACAGCTGGTGGCGGGGAAGGGGTGGGGTTGGTGGATATGAATAGCCCCTCTCCAAGACGCATCTCGCTTGCCATCGCTGTCGTCATGGAAGCAGGGTCCCCCTTGATACGCTTGATATTCTCGAGGCTTCTCTTCTCCAATAGATCTGTCATGCTTTGGTTGATTAATGAATATCTGAACCTAAAGATGTCATTAATGTTGGCTAAATGCTCCCCTATCCTCACAGGTTACTTCATCCATGACTTCCTTGACATGGTGGTGCACCAGAAGCTGAGTCTGAGCTGGGAGCTTCTCTTTCATCACTTTGTGGTAGGTGTTTCAAGCAACAGTTTAAGATAAGCTACGGTCAAAAGATGTTTCACCTTGACCGATACTGACAGCAGACTAGATCTGACTTTTGCATCTGTGCAAGAAACCCTGCCACCTCTAAGAATTCAATATACAGTAGTCACTGCACAGATGAAACATGCAGCAAAACCACAGAACACCTGTCAGAAGCACATACATGAGAAAGACAAAATACCCGACTTTCTCGTCTAGTGAGAGAGGACAAGTGAGGGAGGAACAAAGAGACAATCATTCCAGTGTGACAGACCCCCCTCTTCTCCCGCCAACCATTCAACCCTCTTTCATGCCTCGAGAAAGTTGCGGGAAGCACAGGTCGGATCAGTTAACCCCTCCCCCATTCCTGCTCTTAAACCCTATGAAAAATAACCTGAAGTGGAAATATAGAACTGCATCCTGATTGAATATTTTCTTTCTCCGCTTATGACAGCGTGACCTACATCCAAGACCGTGCTGATGTTGTGTGTTGCTTTCTGTTGCCAAGCTCTCGTCTTGTTATTGTAGTGCGTTACTCACCTCACGAGATCTGTTTATTTAAATGTTTTATTGGAGGTGTTTCTGACAGGATTGGAGTGGATTTGTGCTTTACAGTGGTCAAGATTTATGTGTGTTTGGATGTTAATGCAGGCATGTTTTCAACGTGGAAATATTTCTCTGCAGAATTTAGAAATCAGGCCACTGAGGACGAGGCTCATCATCTTCCATGCTGACGTTCTAGTTACAGATTTATAAAAGAACAACATGCTTAACATAGCTGCACACTTAATATATAGATATGGGCATACAGTGTATATAAATGTAAACATACTCTGTAATATGGACTCTCATTCTGTCCTGATGAATATCATTTTAAAGGACCAGTGTGTAGGATTTAGCGCCATCTAGCAGCAAGGTTGCACATTGCAACCAACTGAAACACACGGCATAACAGCTACCATAACAGACCCCATGCAATATTTGCGCATAAGCAAATAATACATAAGTTAGAAAGGTTAGTGAACATTTGTGATATTTTCCTGTGTTGGTTGCTGGAGAGTCACTGTTTCATCAAGCGCGGGCAAATCTACTACCTCAGGTATAGCACTGAGGCTTGATGACTAACAGCATCATTTCACTGAATGCACCAGCTATGTACAATAATGTACATCATCTTAAATTGCTGTGCATGAGGTGCCATTTCTTGGCAAACTTTCCATTTATGAATCATTAACTTTCAGTAACATTTTGCCAATAAAACTTTGGCCTCCTTGACGGACCCATGGATGTATAAAGAGAACTGGGTACAGCGTTGGAGGCGGGCTTCCGTTCATTCCTATGAAAGTTGCTCAGTGGCGCATGAAGCCAAAATGGCTCAACTGCCGAGTGATAAAGTAACAAGATAATCCAGTGATCTTCCGCATCCATTGGGCCCATAGATCAGGGGCAGTAGCGTTTCCTTTAACTCCGCCTCCCAGCCCTCGGTCCACCGAGTTACAGACATCTCTCTCCCAATGTAAGTCTATAGGAAAAAGGCTTTCGGCCCAATGGCATCACGTAACAGACACAGAAGTTGTATTTCCGCCGTTTGGCCACTACAAAACTTTGCTTCAAAGCCCGACGCTCATCCTGAGGGCTTGGACGGACCGCCAAATTTTGGTCATCCTTCTCATGATGCTTCTGATGAGGAATTAACCTGATGATAATTGACTGTACTAGCCTGTGACATCAGGGGTCCTTTGTTTCTAAACAAGGTTAAAGGCACATCTGAGTCAGCTTTTGCCAGGTGAGAACCAGTGTTTCAGTTGTGAAAATACAAAGAGTCATTCAGGATTCGTTGTGGAAACCAGCTCCAACACCAACGGGTTGTTGGTGGCGAAGGCCTAACAGAGTTTGAAAGCAGATAGCCGTCTTGTCTTTTTTTTCTGAAAGTCTTGTTGTTTTTTTCTCCTTCACTTCCTGGAAGCCAAATGAATGGATGCTTTGGTCCGGCCATCTGGCCTCTGATTGTCACTAGAGTGTGGGAGAGACGGAGACTTCTTCCTCATTCACATGGATTTCTATGTTTCTCAGCGAGCTAACTCTCTCTCTACATATTCCCTTCGTTTCCCTATTGAACCATCATCAAGACTTTCATTCATTCTTTTCTATGACGTTTGCTCCCTGACTCCCACGTACCTTTCTGAAAGCCTGTCCTCCTTCAACTCTTTTGCTATCTCGTCCTCATCTGGCACCTTTTCTTTCATATTTTGTTGCCTTTTTTCTTGTTCTTTTCATGCAACTATTATAAATTAGTTATTGTGTTAGAGGTTCATGAAGGATTGTAAAGCAAAAGAACCATGTTTAGGCTTGACTTGCAAATGTAAGTATACTGTTCATCTGAGGAGGTTGATCTTAATCTCCTCTTTGAATCGGCAGCCCGCTTATTCATCTTTCGCCCCTGAACCCCTTTTCTTACAATACTACTGTACAATCTACCTTAGCTGTGAGTGCCGGTGATTTGTTTCTTCTATTCTTACCACTACCTTGCACCCGATACTGTTCAAGATCTGGAGACATGCTCGCTGCTATTTTCTATTTTGTCTACATCTACCTTTGCCTGGACACATGACGCAGACATATACAAACTAAAATTGTAAAGAGGGGGATGTGGTTGAAGAGACAAAACAACTCCTTTTGAGGCAGATGGAAACAACAATTTGGCATTAATTGAGTACAGTACATCTTTATGTTAACCTTTTCCATTCCACCTCTCTATCAGACCCATTTTTGTCTTTTTTAGGGGGGTACAGGGGGTCTTTAGGGCGAGATAGCAGGTCAACTGTGGATGTCACATAGAAATGGTGTACATCATCTTAAAGCTGGGAACCTAAAGATTAATTTGCGATGCAACTCAAGTGTATAAGGGTTTTGAACGTTATGATGGAAGTATATGATGGCTATTCCCATGCTCACTTATGTCTCATAAGTTGTTGCAGCAGTTTTTGGGTTGATACCATCTGTTACACAGAATTGGTGCTAAATTTAACAATTTTTTACCACTCGAGAAGTAATAAAAATGATCAATAATCCCTCCAAAATACCACATTAAGACACTAAAACCTTGAGGAACACCATAGAAAAGGCATGCAGTGATTTAGTATCAAAAACTTTTGACATTTGGAGATTTCTGCAAGAATTGCATTTTTTCAGCGATTGGATGGCGAGCACTTCTGCTCTGAAAACGGCTCAGAACCCCCCTTATTGTCAATCTACCTAAGAATGCCATACAGTACATTCTCTGGATGCCCTAGGTCTTTAGTTTGTTGTTGTAAAGTTTCATGAGGCTGTGATTATCCTAGAGCTCAAGTTTCA